>NC_036853.1:46441613-46614569 GCF_002910315.2 Salvelinus sp. IW2-2015
AGCATGCGCGTGTGACAGGTTCTATGTCAAGCTACGGCCTGTGCTTCCCGAAGCGACCTGCAGTCTGTGGTCGCGTCTCCAGTCGTTCCTCTCTACTGACGAGAGGATTTCAGTTTTCCTGTTTTGTATTTACTAAGATATATCCAGGAAGTATCGTTTTTGTTTAAGACTGGAATAAAGACTCTGTTTCGTTAAGTCGCTTTTGGGTCCTCATCACCAGCATAACAGAAAGGATTCCGACCAAGAATGGACCCAGCGACTACGGATTCTCCGCTACAACTGCCGTCGAGATCCAGGGAGCATGCTCGGCAGACACGAGCAGAATTATCTGCTGCTCGTCATGCCGTTGAGACCTGGCCGCTCAGTCTCCGACCTCTCAGACAGTTTCAGAGTCTCGTCTCGTGCCACAGCTACTTCCTGGTCTTCCGAGTCTCCGGAACCTAGGGTTAATAACCCACCATGTTACTCTGGGCAGCCCACTGAGTGCCGCTCCTTTCTCACCCAGTGTGATATTGTGTTCTCTCTCAGCCAACACATTACTCAAAGAGAGAGAGCTCGGATCCCTACGTCATATCACTCCTTACTGGTCGGGCTCGGGAGTGGGGCACAGCTATCTGGGAGGCAAGGGCTGAGTGTACTAACGATTACTGAACTTTAAAGAGGAGATGATACGGGTTTTTGATCGCTAGTTTTTGGGAAGGAGGCTTCCAGGGCCCTGGCTTCCCTATGTCAAAGGTGATCGATCCATAACGGATTACTCTATAGAGTTTCGCACTCTTGCTGCCTCCAGTGACTGGAACGAGCCGGCGTTGCTCGCTCGTTTTCTGGAGGGACTCCACGCTGAGGTTAAAGATGAGATTCTCTCCGGGAGGTTCCTTCCAGCGTGGACTCTTGATTGCACTCGCCATCCGCATAGAACGACGGGTAGATCTTCGTCACCGAGCCTCGTGGAAGGAGCTCGCGTTAAACGGTGTTCCCCTCTCGCATCTCAACCATCTCCTCCCACCGGCTCAGAGACTGAGCCCATGCAGCTGGGAGTATTCGCATCTCGACTAAGGAGAGGGAACGGAGAATCACCAACCGCTTTGCTCTATTGCGGTTCTGCTGGACATTTTGTCATTTCATGTCCAGTAAAAGCCAGAGCTCATCATAAGCGGGGGGCTACTGGTGAGCGCTACTACTCAGGGTCTCTCCATCAAGATCCTGTACTACCTTGTCGGTCCATCTACGCTGGTCTGGTTCGGCTGCTTCCTGCAGTGCCTTGATAGACTCTGGGGCTGAGGGTGTTTTATGGACGAAGCATGGGCTCGGAAACATGACATTCCTTTCAGACAGTTAGGGAGCCCACGCCCCATGTTCGCCTTAGATGGTGTCTTCTCCCCAGTATCAGATATGAGACACTACCTTTAACCCTCACAGTACTGGTAACCACAGTGAGACTATTTCTTTTTGATTTTTGTTCACCCTTTTACACCTGTTGTTTTGGGTCATCCCTGGCTAGTATGTCATAATCCTTCTATTAATTGGTCTAGTAATTCTATCCTATCCTGGAACGTTTCTTGTCATGTGAAGTGTTTAATGTCTGCTATCCCTCCTGTTTCTTCTGTCCCCTCTTCTCAGGAGAAACCTGGTGATTTGACAGGAGTGCCGGAGGAATATCATGATCTGCGCACGGTCCTTCAGTCGGTCCAGAGCCAACTCCTTCTCCTCACCGGTCGTAATGATTGTTGTATTGATCTCCTTCCGGGACCACTCCCCCTCGGGGTAGACTATACTCTCTGTGGCTCCCGAACGTAAGGCTCTCGAGGATTATCTGTCTGTTTCTCTCGACGCGGGTACCGTGGTGCCTTCTTCCTCTCCCCGGAGCGGGGGTTTTTTTTGTTAAAAAGAAGGACGGTACTCTGCGCCCCTGCGTGGATTATCGAGGGCTGAATGACATAACGGTTAGAATCGTTATCCGCTTCCCCTTATGTCGTCAGCCTTCGAGATTCTGCAGGGAGCCAGGTTCTTTACTAAGTTGGACCTTCGTAACGCTTACCATCTTCGTGCGCATTCAGAGAGGGGGACGAGTGAAAACGGCGTTTAACACTCCGTTAGGGCATTTTGATACCGGGTTCTGCCGTTCGGTCTCGCTAATGCGTCCAGCTGTCTTTCAGGCATTAGTTAATGCTGTACTGAGACATGCTGAACATCTTTTGTTTTCGTTTACCTTGACGATATCCTGATTTTTTTCACCGTCACTCGAGATTCATGTTCAGCACGTTCGACGTGTACTCCAGCGCCTTTTAGAGAATTGTCTCTACGTGAAGGCTGAGAAGTGCGCCTTTCATGTCTCCTCTGTCACATTTCTCGGTTCTGTTATTTCCGCTGAAGGCATTCAGTATGGATCCCGCTAAGGTCCAGGCTGTCAGCGATTGGCCCGTTCCTAAGTCACGTGTCGAGTTGCAGCGCTTTCTCGGTTTCGCTAATTTCTATCGGCGTTTCATTCGTAATTTCGGTCAAGCGTGCTGCTCCTCTCACAGCTCTTACTGTCTGTCAAGACGTGCTTTAAGTGGTCCGGTTCCGCCCCAGGGAGCTTTGATCCCTCAAGAAGCGATTTACATCCGCTCCTATCCTTGTTACTCCTGACGTCACTAAACAATCATTGTCGAGGTGGTTTCAGAGGTGGGCGTGGGCCCATTCTGTCCCCAGCGCTTCCCATTCAGACGATAAGGTCCATCCTTGCGCCTTATTTTTCTCATCGCCTGTCGCCATCGGAACGGCAACTATGATGTGGGTAACCGCGAACTGCTCGCATCCGCTTAGCCCTAGGCGAATGGCGACAGTGGTTGGAGGGGCGACCGTCCTTTTGCGTTTGGGACTGAACCATAAGAACCTTGAGTACATCCGTTCTGCCAAACGACTTATGCACGTAAGCTCGTTGGGCGTTGTTTTCCACTCGTTTCGAGTTCGTGTTTCTTATCGCCCGGAAAATAAGAACACCAAGCCTGATGCCTTATCCCGTCTCTTTTAGTTCTTCTGTGGCTTCTACCGACCCCGAGGGAATTCTCCCTGAAGGGCGTGTTGTCGGGTTGACTGTATGGGGAATTGAGAGACAGGTAAAGCAAGCTCTCACTCACAGCTCGCCGCGCGCTTGTCCTAGTAACCTTCTTTTCGTTCCTGTCTCTACTCGTCTGGCTGTTCAGTGTGCTCACTCTGCCAAGTTAGCTGGCCACCCCGGCGTTCGGGTACGCTTGCTTCTATTACGCCAGCGGTTGGTGGCCTACTCAGGAGCGTGACACGCGCCGTTTCGTGGCTGCTTGTTCGGACTGCCGCGAGCTAAGTCAGGTAACTCTCCTCCGCGGTCGTCTCAGACCGCTTCCCATTCCTTCTCGACCATGGTCTCACATCGCCTTAGACTTTATTACCGGTCTGCCTTCGTCTGCGGGGAGACTGTGATTTCAACGGTTGTCGATAGGTCTCTAAGGCGGCACATTTCATTCCCCTCGCTAAGCTTCCTTCCGCTAAGGAGACGGCACAAATCATCATTGAGAATGTGTTCAGAATTCATGGCCTCCGTTAGACGCCGTTTCAGACAGAGGTCCGCAATTCCACGCGACAGTTTGGAGGAGTTCTGTCGTTTGATTGGTGCTTCCGTCAGTCTCTCTTCCGGTTTTCATCCCCAGTCTAACGGTCAAGCAGAAGGGCCAATCAGACGATTGGTCGCATATTACCAGCCTTTCTTTCGAAACCCTGCGTCTTGGGCAGAACAGCTCCCCTGGGCAGAATACGCTCACAACTCGCTTCCTTCGTCTGCCTCTGGGCTATCTCCGTTTCAGAGTAGTCTTGGGTACCAGCCTCCTCTGTTCTCTGTCCCAGCTCGCCGAGTCCAGCGTTCCCTCCGCTCAGGCTTTGTCCAACGTTGTGAGCGCACCTGGAAGAGGGTCAGGTCTGCACTTTGCCGTTACAGGGCGCAGACTGTGAGAGCCGCCAAAAACGTAGGATTAAGAGTCCTAGGTATTGTCGCGGTCAGAGAGTGTGGCTTTCCACTGTAACCTTCCCCTTACGACAGCTCTCGCAATTGACTCCGCGGTTCATTGGTCCGTTCCGTGTCTCTCAGGTCGTCAATCCTGTCGCTTGTGCGACTGCTTCTTCCGCGACATCTTCGTCGCGTCCACCCTGTCTTCCATGTCTCCTGTGTCAAGCCTTTTCTTCGCGCCCCCGTTCGTCTTCCCTCCCCCCCCGTCCTTGTCGAGGGCGCACCTATTTACAAGGTACGGAAGATCATGGACATGCGTTCTCGGGGACGTGGTCACCAGTACTTAGTGGAATTGGAGAGGGTTACGGTCCTGAGGAGAGGAGTTGGGTTCCATCTCGGGACGTGCTGGACGTCGTTGATTGATGATTTCCTCCGTTGCCGCCAGGGTTCCTCCTCGAGTGCGCCAGGAGGCGCTCGGTGAGTGGGGGGTACTGTCATGTTTTGTCATTGATTATCATGTCTTGTCCCTGTGCTTCCTTCTATTCGTTTCCCTCTGCTGGTCTTATTAGGTTCTTTCCCTCTTTCTATCCTCTCTCTCCCTCTTTCGCTCTCTCTCTCTATCGTTCCGTTCCTGCTCCCAGCTGTTCCTCATTCTCCTAACTACCTCATTTACTCTTTCACACCTGTCCCCTATTTTGCCCTCTGATTAGAGTCCCTATTTCTCCCTCTGTTTTCCGCTTCTGTCCTTGTCGGATCCTTGTTTGATGTTTTGTCTATGTTTGCTGTTCTGTGTCCTTGTTCCGCCCTGTCGTGTTTTTGCCTTCTTCAGATGCTGCGTGTGAGCAGGTGTCTATGTCAGCTACGGCCTGTGCCTTCCCGAAGCGACCTGCAGTCTGTGGTCGCGTCTCCAGTCGTTCCTCTCTACTGACGAGAGGATTTCAGTTTTCCTGTTTTGTATTTACCTAAGATATATCCAGGAGTATCGTTTTTGTTTAAGACTGGAATAAAGACTCTGTTTCTGTTAAGTCGCTTTTGGGTCCTCATTCACCAGCATAACAACTGGAGGTTAGTATGATTTGTGCTCTCAGAACCTTCTAATCTCTCAAGGACTATTTAGTCTAATACACACTCACATGATGAGAAACTTCAACCTACACTAAATGATCTTTCAAACATCCCATTCTTTTGATCTGCAGCTGTGTTCATGACATCTTGACGTTAACTGACCTGGCGAAGGTGTGTTGTTGAACGTGGAGTACGATGCTGCCTCTGTGGTCCTCTGTTGTCTCTCCAGGAGAAGATGGCAGAAACACACCATGACAGGGTTGTTGTGGTAGTGGTCTGCGAAAATCATCCCGATCCAAGTGCTGTAACCTGAAATAGACAGTCAAAGAGTTACATTCTATAGGACGTGTACTTGCCACACCATCTTTGTCATTCAAATCCAGTGAAATGCTGCCACCTTCTGTATAAATAAAATATTACAGGCCTTGCGATAGACGCGCAGGATTTCCTAAACTCGGTCCTGGGTGCACCTTTGGTTTTTGCCCTAGCACTACACAGCTGATTCAAATATCCAACTCATCATTATGCTTTGATTAATTGAATCAGCTGTGTAGTGTTAGGGTAAAAAAACTAAAGGTGAACTCAGGGGGGGCCCCAGGGCCAAGTTTGGAACTAGCATCCTCTCCAAGGGGCGTACTTGTACACATCAAGCTGCCTCACTCTACAGCAGTAGTAGGCAACCCTGGTCCTGGAGTAACATAGGCACTTCATGATTTGGATTTAACCGGCCTGGAAGACCAGGTGTGTTGAATTTAGGCAATCACTGAACTGATCGATTAGCTCAGTTGGTCAGGTGTGGTGCCTAGTTGGAACAGAATCCTGAAGTGTTTGCGGCACTACAGGAACAGGGTTGCCTACCCCCTGCTCTACAGAAACGAGGCTACTTACTTATATTACAGTGACGGAATCACCTGCTAGTGTATAGCTGCACCTGTATGAGTTTACAATGAAAAACTATGGGCTTTAGTTATAGCCTTTAATTAGGGTGCAGAGTTTTTCTTGGTCAGTTGGTCAGGGAAAACCTTTGGGCCGTAACTAGGTCACTAAACTGACCAGGGTCCATGGATTCGTATCCCCTCGGCATGATGGTACGGTCGATACGTGACACCAGCCAGGTGCCCACCACGCAGCTGATCAGCAGACGCAGGATGCAGTTACTCAGGCCCATCACAACGTTGTAGAAGAAGAAGAAGTAGTTGAAGTTGTGGAACGCCTTCCTAGAGGGGAGATACCATAGGGTCATGTCAACGTACACTGCGAATACCAAACATGAGGAACGCCTTCCCAATATTTCGCCGTCAGAACAGCCTCAATTCGTCTGGGCATGGATTCTACAAGGTGTCGAAAGCAGTCAACAGGGATGCTGGCCCATGTTGACTCCAATGCTTCCCACAGTTGTGTCAAGTTGGCTGGATGTCCTTTGGGTGGTGGACCATTCTTGATACACACAGGAAACTGTTGAGCGTGAAAAACCCAGCAGTGTTGCAGTTCTTGACACAAATCTTTTGTCTTGCCCATTCACCCTCTGAATGGCACACATACACAATCCATGTCTCAATTGTCTCAAGGCCTAAACATCCTTTTTTAATTTGTACACTAACTTCTACACTGATTGAAGTAGATTTAACAAGGGACATCAATAAGGGATCATAGCTTTCACCTGGATTCACCTGTTCAGTCTGTCATGGAAAGAGCAGGTGTTCTTAATGTTGTATACACTCAGTGTATGTATTTCCTGATATGTAAAAGAAACATTCACTGTCAAACGGTGTGTGTGTGTATATGTGTGTGTGTGTGTGTGTTCTTGCAGGTGTGTGCGAACAGCTTGACTGCACTTTGTCTGTGCTACACATTTATGCATAATGAGGCTCAATTAGCCCTGGTTTGGGTGAAATGCTGAATGTCAAGCCATAAAAATCTCCTCAAGTCTGTGGCCAGAGGCATGTAAATACTGGTTGTGTTTTTCTGCTTCTCATTAGCTTAGTGTTTAGATGAGAACCACTACTATTCATCCCCAGCATTAGCCCTGGGTTAAGGAAAGCTTGTGTGTACAGTAACTAAGGTAAACTAAAGTAAATAGCTCTGGGTAAAGAAAAATAGTTGTGAAAAGATCTTATGATGTAAACCAGGAAATCCGATACCAACATTTGTCACAATGTTGATCTGTGCAGTATGATGTGTACAGTACAGTGGAGGCTGCTGAGGGGAGGACGACTCATAATTAATGGCTGGAACGGAGGACATGGAATGGCATCAAAACACATGGAAAACATGCGTTTGATGTATTAGATACCGTTCCACTCATGCCGCTCCAGCCATTATCACGAGCCCGTCCTCCCCAATTAAGGTGCCACCAACCTCCTGTGGTACAGTACCCATCTAAATGTGGGTGTTTTATCATGCACCATATCCTTACAGCATGTTCCTTGAAATCCTTTCACTAAGGAAATGTTAAGCGTTCTTCTTTCTTTGTGTGAATGTTCCAAAGAAGTGCACCAAACATAGATTGTAACTCGGCAGAGTTGTGACGGGTGAATGACAGGTGACCAGCAGGCTAAGGTGAACGTTAGGTCGAGGCATGGCCTGTATTACATAATACTGTACCTGTTGTTGAGTGCCAGAGGTTTCTTCCTGTCTGAAGGTGAGATCTTGTCCTGAAGGAAGAACACTTGGACCAGCACCACCTGTACTATAACCAATCCTATAACGATACCTATGGTCAAACTGATAGAGAGAACTTTACTTCACACAGGATAAGGAAACTCACACTGCTTGGATATGCATACATACCAGGAAATATGTTACGTTGACACTCAACGGGTAAAGAAATACTAGTGATCAGTGACATTTTCTAATATGAACTGAGCGGCTCCTTGAAAATATCTTATTTCTGAATAGTTATATCTTGTTTAAAACAGTTAAAGGGACAGTTTTCCAAATCCAGATTAAGCCTAATCCTGGACTCAAAAACACTTTCAATGGCGATTCTCTGTTAATCTGGGTCTGGGACACTGTCCCATAGAGTACACTTACAGAACGGTTCCCAGGTTGGTCAACATTTCCAACACTCTTCCATTTTTTCGATGGGGAGGACCACTCTGTAGGCAAAGAGCAACGCAAAGACGAACTGGATAAAGTGAACAATTAGAAAACCTGGAAGAAATTGGAGAACTTTCATATAGAATGCATTTATTTATCTTTTAT
The DNA here is from genome assembly GCF_002910315.2 of Salvelinus sp. IW2-2015. Lineage (NCBI taxonomy): Eukaryota > Metazoa > Chordata > Actinopteri > Salmoniformes > Salmonidae > Salvelinus > Salvelinus sp. IW2-2015. Next base: position 46,449,841 of record NC_036853.1, read on the forward strand.
CTATCCAATACATAACTATTCACGGTCACCTCCAAAATGATTGGCACCCTTGATAAAGATGAACAAAAAAGACTGTAAATACAAATACTGCGCTATACTGTATCCCCCAAAAAGGGACAATTCTATACTTTTATACTAATGCAATTGCTCAGAGAAAGAGATTACGCTTAAGAAGTTTTTTTTTTTAATCTAAAAAAGATACCTGTCAATATTATTGGAACCCCTGAAGATAAAATCTAAATAAAATCTGCATTAACATTCTACTTTTTTTTAATGTATCTCAATTTAAGGAAGTGTATTGTGGCCTTCCATGGCTTGCTGTTTCACTGGGGTATAAAAATGAGGTAACACACGTGTAAAATCCCTTTGTCATCCATTACCACGCAGAAAGGCAAAAAATGAATCAATGAAAAGAGACAACTAGTTGTTGACTTTCATAAATCAGGCAATGGGTACCCCCAAAAAATAGAAAAACCAAATATACCACTTACCACTATTAGGGCAACAATTAAGAAGTTTAAAACCGCTGCAACAGTGGTAAACTTGCATGGTAGAGGACCCAAGTGTATCTTGTCTCCACACACAGTGAGCAAGATGGTTTGGGAGGCATCAAAAAATCCAAGGGCCACAGCTGGAGAATTACAGAACTTGGTCACATCTTGGGGTCACCAAGTCTCCAACTCAAAAGTTAGACACCAACTCCATGGCAATAGCCTATTTTATTGAGAGCTAACAACAAATGTAAACTCTTGGGAGTTTGCTAAACGGCATTGGCACTTAGATTGGAACTGGGTGCAATGGCCATCGCATTCTCCGGACTTGAAACCCAATGAAAACCTGTGGTTTGAATTGAAGAGGGCATTCCATAAGCGCAGACCAAAGGATATCAAGGATCTGGAAAGATTCTGTATGGAGGAATGGTCTAAGATCCCTCTCAATGTGTTCTCCAATCTGATAAAGCATTATAGGAAAAAGGCTAAGTGCTGTTATCCTTGCAAGGGGGAGGGCGTACAACATTTTGAAAATAAATAAATATTTAATAATAAATGTAAATCATTTTCACAGATATCTTTTTGAGAATTTATTTTATTACTTCAACAAAATATTTTTCTCTGAGCAATTGTATTAGCATCTCTCGAGTATGCAATCTGGTTTCCGCTCAGGTTATGGATGTGTCACAGCAACCTTAAAGGTCATCAATGATGTCACCATTGCCCTTGATTCTAAGCAATATTGTGCTGCTATTTTTATTGACTTGGCCAAAGCTTTTGATACGGTTGACCATTCCTTTCTAGACTAAGGAGTATTGGTGTCCCTGAGGGGTCTTTGGCCTGGTTTACTAACTACCTCTCTCAAAGAGTGCAGTGTATAAAGTGAGAAAATCTGCTGTCTCAGCCACTGCCTATCACCAAGGGAGTACCCCAAGGTTCAATCCTAGGCCCCACGCTCTTCTCAATTTAAATCAGCAATATAGCTCAGGCAGTAAGAAGCTCTCTCATTTATATGCAGATGATACAGTCTTATACTCAGCTGGCCTCTCCCCGGATTTTGTGTTACATCCTCTACAACAAAGCTCTCTTAGTGTCCAACAAGCTTTCTCTACCCTTAACCTTGTTCTGAACACCTCCAAAAGAAAGATCATGTGGTTTGGTAAGAAGAATGCCCCTCTTCCCACAGGTGGTATTACTACCTCTGAGGGTTTAGAGCTTGAGGTAGTCATCTCCTACAAGTACTTGGGAGTATGACGGTGGACTGTCCTTCTCTCAGCACATATCAAAGCTGCAGGCTAAAGTTAAATCTAGACTTGGTTTCCTCTATCATAATCGCTCCTCTTTCACCCCAGCTGCCAAACTAACCCTGATTCAGATGACCATCCTACCCATGCTAGATTACGGAGACATAATTTATAGATCGTCAGGAAAGCGTGCTCTCGAGCGGCTAGATGTTCATTACCATTCGGCCATCAGATTTGCCACCAATGCTCCTTATAGGACACATTACTGCACTCTATACTCTTCTGTAAACTGGTCATCTCTGTATACCCGTCGCAAGACCTACTGGTTGATGCTTATTTATAAAACCCTCTTAGGCCTCACTCCCCCCTATCTGAGATATCTACTGCAGCCCTCATCCTCCACATACAACACCCGTTCTGCCAGTCACATTCTGTTAAAGGTCCACAAAGCACACACATCCCTGGGTCGCTCCTCTTTTCAGTTCGCTGCAGCTAGCGACTGGAACAAGCTGCAACAAACACTCAAACTGGACAGTTTTATCTCAATCTCTTCATTCAAAGACTTATTCATGGACACTCTTACTGACAGTTGTGGCTGCTTCGCGTGATGTATTGTTGTCTCTACCTTCTTGACCTTTGTGCTGTTGACTGTGCCCAATAATGTTTGTACCATGTTTTGTGCTGCTACCATGTTGTGTTGCTACCATGCTGTGCTGTCATGTGTTGCTGCCTTGCTATGTTGTTGTCTTAGGTCTCTCTTTGTTTAGTGTTGTGTTGTCTCTCTTGTCGTGATGTGTCCTATATTTATATTGAATTTAGTTATTTATTTTAATCCCAGGCCACTGTCCCCGGAGCAGGCCTTTTGCCTTTTGGTAGGCCGTCAATGTAAATAAGAGTTTGGTCTTAACTGACTTGCCTAGTTAAATAAAGGTTAAATAAAATAAATAAATAAAAAGCATACATTTGTATTTTTTTAATCAAATAATATAGCTCTGTATTTTTATTACGTATGTTATACATTCTTTTTTGCCCATCTTTATCAAGATTGGCAATCATTTTGGAGGTGACTGTTTATGTCTCATCCTATATATCCCCTTATAACTATGTATTGTATGGGCTGAAAGGAAGAGGAAAGGTTGTCTTACCCCACAAAGTAAATGCTATTTGCCATCCGGAGTATTTTGTGATGGCAGCCTGCATGTAATGTCACAAAATATGACTCTTAAAAATGTTGACACAACAAATAACATTCCCAATCATTCTGTGGAACATTCTGGAATTGGAATGCGCTGCTACTCACCCCACTGACTGCAGAAGTGGGATTATGGAACTTCTCAGGAAGAAAGCCCTTCTCCCCAGCCCACAATCTCTTCAGATGTTTCCTGTGACAGGGCAAAAATTATAACAATACCAACAGACACGGTTAATAATATTAACAGACCAATACATCATTTGCATAATGTACACTGTGTATATATATGGAATAACTGCTTCAAACAGGACATACCGGTAACATGCTAACACATGGAATGTGTATAACACAGATGTTAGGCTGGCAAAGATGGTTGTGGCTAGCCAGGACTCTGGAAAATCAATCAATCAATCAAACAAACGAATTCATAAACTATGCAGACTGATGAATGATAATGGTACAGATATTCAGGCAAAAGGGTTTTCCGGCTTTCCCCATATGAGAACCCTTTTTGGTTCCAGGTAGAACGCTTTTGGGTTCCATGTAGAACCCTCTTTAGAAAGGGTTCTGCATGGAACCCAAAAGGTTTCTCCTCCAGAACATAGTAGACCTAATTTTGAAACCAGGCCAATGGTGGTGTATGTTTCAATGGTATGACAGGCTGTTACCAACAATTTACTTTTATATAACCACGGAATATATCATATTTATATGTATGGCTATGGCTGCAACTTGTGACGGTAATAACTGAAATGATGAACTAGCCCTACATAGGATGCCGTTAATGAATGAATGGCTAATGCCCTACTGTATGTAGGGCTAATGATGAGCGAGTGTTTCTCCTACTGTTGTCCTACCGGTCAATAGGGCTCCTTCTCAACAACCTCTGTACATGCTTGGCCTGGTGACACTGGATTAGCTGCTCTTGGTCCTGAAAGAAGTGATGTCAAAAACATTTGCAGGGTGGCATGAAATGAAGCTCATGATATTCAAAATCCCGTTTGAATACGAGTCATAAATAACACAATATATATACGCTATTGGGATTAATAACTCCATTTCACTGGCACACATCCTCAAACAGAGGTGGTAATCTCCAACTGAAATGCTCACCTCAGTTTCAAGCAGGAGGCGAATCCGAACAGCTTTGATCAGCATGTATGTGAACCGCCCCAGGAGGAAGATGAGAGACAAAATGGTCGGCCACATGTAGACTAGCTTCTGGCGACTACCCAGCATCTACAGAGTACAACTTCATGTTCACATGGCAGTCATAGACGCAGAAATACATAAGCCTAACAGCCACACCTACTTTCAAGAGTGATGAATGCCTTGGCAAAAACGGTAAGGGATATAGCATTTGAATYTAGTAAATGAGTGGAATAACTCATTTGGCATCTATGATAAAGATATATTATTGAATGCAATGACATACTGTACTATGAACTATATGTGAGATGAATGCTAAATATGCCAAATTGTATATATACACTACCGGTCAAAAGTTTTAGAAGATCTACTCATTCAAGGGTTTTTCTTTATTTTTACTATTTTCTACATTGTAGAATAATACTGAAGACATTAAAACTATGAAATAACACATATGGAATCATATACAAACCAAAAAGTGTAAAACAAATAAAAAATATATTTGAGATTTGAGATTCTCAAATAGCCATCCTTTGCCTTGATGACAGCTTTGCACACTCGTTGCATTCTCTCAACCAGCTTCACCTGGAATGCTTTTCCAACAGTCTTGAAGGAGTTCCCACAAATGCTGAGCACTTGTTGGCTGCTTTTCCTTCACTCTGCAGTCCGACCCATCCCAATTGGGTTGAGGTCGGGGGATTGTGGAGGCCAGGTCATCTGATGCAGCACTCCATCACTCTCCTTCTTGGTAAAATAGCCCTTACACAGCCTGGACGTGTGTTGAGTCATTGTCCTATTGAAAAACAAATGATAGTCCCACTAAGCCCAAACCAGATAGGATGATGCATCGCTGCAGAATGCTGTGGTCGTCATGCTGGTTAAGTGTGCCTTGAATTCTAAGTAAATCACAGACAGTGTCACCAGCAAAGCACCACCACACCATAACACCTCCTCCTCCATGCCTCCATGCTTTGCGGTGGGAAATACACATGCAGAGATCATTGGAACCAAAAATCTCCAATTTGGACTCCAAACCAAAGGACAAATTTCCACCGGTCTAATGTCCATTGCTCGTGTTTCTTGGRCCYYGCAWGTCTCTTCTTATTATTMGTGTRCTTTAGTAGTGGTTTCTTTGCAGCAATTCGCCCATGAAGGCCTGATTCACACAGTCTCCTCTGAGCAGTTGATGTTGAGATGTGTCTGTTACTTGAACTCTGTGAAGCATTTATTTGGGCTGCAATTTCTGAGGCTGGTAACTCTAATGAAACAAAGGTAACTCTGGGTCTTCCTTTCCTGTGGCGATCCTCATGAGAGCCAGTTTCATCATAGCGCTTGATGGTTTTTGCGACTGCACAACGTTCAAAGTTCTGAAATTTTCCTGATTGATTGACCTTCATGTCTTAAAGTAATGATGGACTGTCGTTTCTCTTTGCTTATTTGTTCTTGCCATAATATGGACTTGGTCTTTTACCAAATAGGGCTATCTTCTGTATACCCCCCTACCTTGTCACAACACAGCTGATTGGCTCAAACGCATTAAGAAGGCACACCTGTTAATTGAAATGCATTCCAGGTGACTACCTCATGAAGCTGGTTAAGAGAATGCCAAGAGTGTACAAAGCTGTCATCAAGGAGAAGGGTGGCTATTTGAAGAATCTCAAATATAAAACATATTTTGATTTGTTTAACACTTTTTTGGTTACCACATGATTCCATATTATTATTTGTTATTAGTTATTTCATAGGTATGTCTTCACTATTATTCTACAATGTAGAAAATAGTACAAATAAAGAAAAACCCTTGTGTTCTAGTGTATAAGCATTTGAACGTAATGACAATGCTAATAAACGGATGTAGACATGCTTTGTGCTTTGTGAGTGGTATTAGAGTCAACAACAGGTATTCAAGTTAGGATAAGACAAATCTTGTGTCTACTATTCAAACAGGCTTTTCCAATTTCCACCTCTGTGCAAACATGCCAGGATGACGGCAACACAAAGTTAATTCAACACATTCTATCACACAATCATCAAACGGGTAGTTTGTCACCCTTTCCCAGAAGAGTGGATATCCATTTTCATCTTCATAAGTGCTACATTTCTCTTGCTTGCAGGCAGTATATGTTGCTAAACCACATTGCTATAGCAGCCTGTTATACCACATTGCATTCTATATGGAGGGGGTAAACGACTGTGTTGGCGTGTTGAATACTCACCTACCTTACCGGTGGGACACGTCACTGTATCCCACAGTGTGATGATTAACCTGCGAATAAAAAACAACCAGGCTGTTATAGGGAGTCCTTAGATCAATGCTACTTATTCAGTAAGCTGGGCAATTCCTGTAACGACTAAATCAAGCTGTCTACAGGTACAGTGCTGTGAAAAAGTATTTGCCCCCTTTCTGATATTCTCTATTTTTGCATATTTTTTATATATATAACATTATCAGATCTTCAACCAAAATCTAATATTAGATAAAATAACCCCAAAAAACATATACTTATTTATTTATTTATTTAACAAAGTTATGCAACACCCAATTCCCCGGCGTAAAAAGGATTTGCACCGTCAGTAACTGGTCATAAAGGGGCGAATGCTTTTTCACAGCACTGTAAGTCCCCATAGAGCCAGGAGTTATTCATTCTGACCAGAAAAAACAACCCTTACTTCAACCGGTCAGATCTCAGGGTCGGTAAAAACTCCTGACCCTACGCCATGACATCACATCAAATGTGCACTGACCATGTCAAAGAGCAGAGGATTCCCAGAACAGCCCCGAACTCTCGGCAAGGGGTTGACAGACATGCAAAGAAAGGGAAATAGGCCCACCTCGAGAGCACCCACGAGGAACACAAACGCTGCAAAGACAAAGACATGCTTGTGTTGAGAGCAGTGCACATGCCATTGTTACTAGGGCCATGTCAGGTTATCCTATGTGGTCAGGAAAAACTCCCAGCCCTCACCATTATCAATGCTACAGTACACAATATAGAATACAGTGGCATTCATGAATCGATCAAGTACTCTTCCTAGGTTCCTGCCTTTCTAGGGAGTTTTTCCTAGCCACCGTGCTTCTACATCTGCCTTGCTTGCTGTTTGGGGTTTTAGGCTGGGTTTCTGTATAAGCACTTTGTGACATCCGCTGATGTAAAAAGGGCTTTCTAAATAAATGTGATTTGATTTGATATTAGGGAGATGAGAAACCCAGCAGGTACTGAGATCCCTCTGAGGATCTAATGTTGCCTGACACTCCTGCTACACTGGTGTTCCACTCGCTAAAGAACATTCTGACTCACCCCTGTTCAATATTCCATTCACTCAGAAGCATTTTTGATACGGTCATAACCATGTCATAATATGTTACAACAGCTGACATAACGTGTCATAACCTGTCATAATATGGTCATAACACCTGTTGTGACATATATTGCGTTATTTTATGGCTGGTTATCACACCTACACAAGAGTGTCAAAACCGACAAAACCTACCACACAAGGCAAAACATTCCATTACACCATAGCCTACTTGTCAACATTATTTCTATTTAATATAACATTTTCTGAAATGGACCATATTTCATTATCATTGTAATCATTGATGTCAGACATGCACCTACCCCAACGCTCTGTTGCTGATGACTGGGATGAATGCACGGACAGATTTCAGGAGCAGGACAAGACACCCTCTTTTTGACTGATGACTGACATAAGGGCATGTACGTGATAGGCCTATCTGGCTTACATGATTCTGATCATACTGGTCATAATGCTTCTTGACAGTGTCATAAAGTGTAAAAACATAACTTTAAAGGAATTCAATACAACAACAAAGGATAAGAAACAAACTTTCAAACGTAAGGAAACTTCTTTGCAGGGAAAAAACACATTTGAATAAATGTGGGTTTTGACACTCTTATGTAGGTGTCACAATCAGCCACAAAATAACGCAATATATGTCACAACAGGGGTAAATATATTTGTCATGACAGTGTTATGATCATATTATGACAGGTTATGACAAGTTATGTCAGCTGTTATGACATAGTTATGACTGTATCATAACGTGTTATGACGCTAGGTGTCAAGTAAAGTATTACCTGGATGTTAATGTACTGTATTGGTCTACACGGACAAGTTCTGGCCTGGTTTAGATCTTATCTGTCGGAAAGATATCAGTTTGTCTCTGTGAATGGTTTGTCCTCTGACAAATCAACTGTACATTTCGGTGTTCCTCAAGGTTCCGTTTTAGGACCACTATTGTTTTCACTATATATTTTACCTCTTGGGGATGTCATTTGAAAACATAATGTTAACTTTCACTGCTATGCGGATGACACACAGCTGTACATTTCAATGAAACATGGTGAAGCCCCAAAATTGCCCTCGCTAGAAGCCTGTGTTTCAYACATAAGGAAGTGGATGGCTGAAAACGTTCTACTTTTAAACTCGGACAAAACAGAGAGGCTTGTTCTAGGTCCCAAGAAACAACGAGATCTTCTGTTAAATCTTACAATTAATCTTGATGGTTGTAAAGTTGTCTCAAATAAAACTGTGAAGGACCTCGGCGTTACTCTGGACCCTGATCTCTCTTTTGACGAACATATCAAGACTGTTTCAAGGACAGCTTATTTCCATCTACGTAACATTGCAAAAATCTGAAATTTTCTGTCCAAAAATGATGCAGAAAAATTCATCCATGCTTTTGTTACTTCTAGGTTAGACTACTGCAATGCTCTACTTTCCGGCTACCCGGATAAAGCACTAAATAAACTTCAGTTAGTGCTAAATACGGCTGCTAGAATCCTGACTAGAACCAAGAAATTTGATCATATTACTCCAGTGCTAGCTTCCTTACACTGGCTTCCTGTTAAGGCAAGGGCTGATTTCAAGGTTTTACTGTTAACCTACAAAGCGTTACATGGGCTTGCTCCTACCTATCTTTCCGAGTTGGTCCTGCCGTACATACCTACACGTACGCTACGGTCACAAGACGCAGGCCTCCTAATTGTCCCTAGAATTTCTAAGCAAACAGCTGGAGGCGGGCTTTCTCCTATAGATCTCCATTTTTATGGAATGGTCTGCCTACCCATGTGAGAGACGCAGACTCGGTCTCAACCTTTAAGTCTTTACTGAAGACTTATCTCTTCAGTAGGTCATATGATTGAGTGTAGTCTGCCCAGGAGTGTGAAGGTGAACGGAAAGTCTGGAGCAACGAACCGCCCTTGCTGTCTCTGCCTGGCCGGTTCCCCTCTCTCCACTGGGATTCTCTGCCTCTAACCCTATTACAGGGGCTGAGTCACTGGCTTACTGGTGCTCTTTCATGCCGTCCCTAGGAGGGGTGCGTCACTTGAGTGGGTTGAGTCACTAACGTGATCTTCCTGTCTGGGTTGGAGCCCCACTTGGTTTGTGCCGTGGCGGAGCTCTTTGTGGGCTATACTCGGCCTTGTCTCAGGATTGTAAGTTGGTGGTTGAAGATATCCCTCTAGTGGTGCGGGGGCTGTGCTTTGGCAAAGTGGGTGGGGTTATATCCTTCCTGTTTGGCCCTGTCCGGGGGTATCATCAAATGGGGCCACAGTGTCTCCTGACCCCTCCTGTCTCAGCCTCCAGTATTTATGCTGCAGTAGTTTATGTGTCGGGGGGCTAGGGTCAGTTTGTTATATCTGGAGTACTTCTCCTGTCTTATCCGGTGTCCTGTGTGAATTTAAGTATGCTCTCTCTAATTCTCTCCTTCTCTCTTTCTAACTCTCTCTCGGAGGACCTGAGCCCTAGGACCATGCGTCAGGACTACCGGGCATGATGACTCCTTGCTGTCCCCAGTCCACCTGGCCTTGCTGCTGTTCCAGTTTCAACTGTTCTGCCTGTGGCTATGGAACCCTGACCTCTCCACCGGACGTGCTACCTGTCCCAGACCTGCTGTTTTCAACTCTCTAGAGACCGCAGGAGCGGTAGAGATACTCTTAATGATCGGCTATGAAAAGCCAACTGACATTTACTCCTGAGGTGCTGACTTGCTACACCCTCGATAACTTCTGTGATTATTATTATTTGACCATGCTGGTCATTATGAACATTTGAACATCTTGGCCATGTTCTGTTATAATCTCCACCCGGCACAGCCAGAAGAGGAACTGCCCACCCCTCATAGCCTGGTTCCTCTCTAGGTTTCTTCCTAGGTTTTGGCCTTTCTAGGGAGTTTTTCCTAGCCGCCGTGCTTCTACACCTGCATTGCTTGCTGTTTGGGGTTTTAGGCTGGGTTTCTGTACAGCACTTCGAGATATTAGCTGATGTACGAAGGGCTATATAAAATAAATTTGATTGAAATTTGATTGATTGATTGTATGGGGACACAGAGACCCCTTACCGATAGAACGAGAGAATAGTGCAAGAAGAGGTCCATGGATACACCACTGTCACAGGTCTGGTTAGGAGAGCCCCTTCAAGACAAAAATTAATAAACAATTAAAAAAGGAAAGTTGACTTTCAGACTGAATAATACATTTCTTCCATGAACGAGTGAGTAAGATGTACAGATTTACAGTTATCAAGCATCCCTTTATAACTGATACAGTAGTTAGCCAAAATTTGAATTGCACTCACATGTTGCTTCTTATCGTGTCGGAACCACTTTCAACGAGCAAGGGAGTAACATAAAAGATAGTTCTTAAAAGCGATAACAGAAAGTACTATCTACTGATAGCTCTCAAAGCCCCGTTTCCTAGTTGCAGTCATGTGACGTACCTTTGACCCCAAACGCCAAACTACACAAGTGGCACCTTGTGCTCCCTTATTGACTGACATGTTACCGTGCAATGGCACTGTCAACAGAGAGCGCAGTAACAGATAACCTCAAGGGAATCGATCCCATTGGTTTTCTCCCTCCAAAGGATAGTTTATTTTCCTGTGAGTTTATCATTACCAAGCTAGTCACTCGTCCTCACTGTAAAAGGAATTATTGTACGGGATATTTTCAACAGTGCTTTGCGGAACAGTAAGAAACAAAAAGGTTTTCTTTTGAGGAAGCAGTGTTTTGACGGTTGAGTGCATTCGATATACTCTGTCATTTGGGTTAGTGTTGTGGAGTAAGTCCAATGTTGTTGATCCATCCTCAGTTTTTCTCCTATCACAGCCATTAAACTTTGTAACTGTTTTAAAGTCACCAGATGAGTCAAGGTGAAACCACTGAGCAGTCTTCCTCTCTGGCAACTGAGTTAGGAAGGACACCTGTATCTTTGTAGTGACTGGGTGTGTTGATACACCATCCAAAGAGTAATTAATAACTTCACCCTGCTCAAAGAGATAATCAATGTCTGCTTTCAAAATATATACAGTACAAGTCAAAAGTTTGGACACACCTACTCATTCAATGGGTTTTCTTTATTTTCACTATGTTCTACATTGTAGAATAATAGTGAAGACGTCAAATCTGTGAAATAACACATATGGTATCATGTAGTAACCCAAAAAAGTGTTAAACAAATCAAAATATATTTATATTTGAGATTCTTCAAAGTAGCCACCCTTTGCCTTGATGACAGCTTTGCACACTCTTGGCATTCTCTCAACCAGCTTCATGAGGTAGTCAGTCACCTGGAATGCATTTCAATTAACAGGTGTGCCTTGTTAAAAGTTAATTTGTGTTTGAGCCAATCAGTTGTGTTGTGACAAGGTAGGGGTGGTATACAGAAGATAGCCCTATTAGGTAAAATACCAAGTCCATATTATGGCAAGACCAGCTCAAATAAGAAAAAAGAAACGACGGTCCATCATTACATTAAAACATGAAGGTCAGTCAATGCGGAAAATGTCAAGATCTTTTAAAGTTTCTTCAAGTGCAGTTGCAAAAAACATCAAGCACTATGATGAAACTGGCTTTCATGAGGACCGCCACAGGAAAGGAAGACCCATAGTTAAATCTGCTGCAGAGGATACGTTCATTAGCATTAACTGAACCTCAGATTGCAGCTCAAATAAATGCTTCACAGAGTAACAGACACATCTTAACATCAACTGTTCAGATGAGACTGCATTAATCAGGCCTTCGTGGTCAAATTGCTGCAAAGAAACCACTATGAAAGGACAACAATAATAAGAAGAGACTTGATTGGGCCAAGAAACATGAACAATGGACATTAGACTGGTGGAAATCTGTCCTTTGGTCTGATGAGTCCAAATTTGAGATTTCTGGTTCCAACTGKCGTGTCTTTGTGAGACGCAGAGTAGGTGAACGGATGATCTCCGCATGTGTTGTTCCCACCGTGAAGCATGGAGGAGGAGGTGTGATGGTGTGGGGGGTGCTTTGCCGGTGACACTGTCTGTGATTTATTTAGAATTCAAGGCATACTTAACCAGCATGGCTACCACACTATTCTGCAGTGATATGCCATCCCATCTGGTTTGCGCTTAGTGGGACTATCATTTGTTTTTCAACAGGACAATGACCCAACACACGTCCAGGCTCTGTAAGGGCTATTTGACCAAGAAGGATAGGGATGTAGTGCTGCATCAGATGACCTGGCCTCCACAATCACCCGACCTCAACCCAATTGAGATGGTTTGGGATGAGTTGGACCGCAGAGTGAAAGAAAAGCAGCCAACAAGTGCTCAGCATATGTGGGAACTCCTTCAAGACTGTCAGAAAAGCATTCCAGGTAAAGCTGGTTAAGAGAACGCCAAGAGTGTACAAAGCTGTCATCAAGGCAAAGGGTGGCTACTTTGAAGAATATAAAATATATTTTGATTTGATTAACAATTTTGGGGGTTACTACATGGTTCCATATGTGTTATTTCATAGTTTTGATGTCTTCACTATTATACTACAATGTAGAAAATAGTAAAAATAAAGAAAAACATTGAATGAGTAGGTGTGTCCCAACTTTTGACTGGTACTATATATATTGGAAAACATTGGAAAACCTCCCTGGTCGTTGTGGTTGATTCTGTGTTTGAAATTCACTGCTCGACAGAGGGACTTTATAGATAATTGAGTGTGGGGTACAAAGATAAGGTAAGTCATTTAAAAATCATATTAAACACAATTGTTGCACACAGTGAGACCATGCAACATATTATGTGACTTGTTAAGCACAGTTTTACTCCTGAACTTATTTAGGCTTGCTATAACAAAGGGTTTGAATAGTTATTGAGTGAAGACATAAGCTTTTTATTTTTTATAAATTGTAAAAATGTRTAACAACCTAATTTCACTTTGACATTATGGGGTATTGTTTGTAGGCCACTGACATAAAATCTAAATTTAATCCATTTTAAATTCAGGCTGTAACACAAAAAAATGTGGAAGAATTCAAGGGGTGTGAATACTTTCTGAAGGCACTGTAGTTACAAAGGATAGACTAACATGTTGTCACGCCCTGACATTAGATATCTCTGTTTTTCTATATATTTTGGTTAGGTCAGGGTGTGACTAGGGTGGATAAGCTAGTTTGTATGTCTAGGGTTTTTGCATGTCAAGGGTTTTGTATGTCTAGGGGTGTTGTATGTCTAGGGGTTTTGTATGTTTATGTTGGCCTGATATGGTTCCCAATCAGAGACAGCTGTTTATCGTTGTCTCTGATTGGGGATCATATTTAGGTAGCCATTTTCCTCGTTTATGTTGTGGGATCTTGTCTATGTATAGTTGCCTGTCTGCACTAGTCGTATAGCTTCACAGCTTCACGTTTCGTTGGTTTTGTTAAGTGGTTCATTCAGTAAAAGGAATGTACGCATACCACGCCTTGGTCTCATCATTACGATGAACGTGASACATGTGACATTTACTTAAATAAATATGTTACTTAAACATACTTGGTTAACTCATGTTCCCTTCCTCAAAAGGGAATCCATCTGTCTGCGTCTTCTGGCACATAGTCATGTTTATTCCATATCAATCCATATCCACAGTAAATCAAATACAGGAAAAMAATTAATCAAATCATTTTCACTCTACCATAGCCCAGTGGTGGCTGGTGCTGCTAGAAACTAAGAAGGCAAGATACCGATACTGTCAGGTTTGTTCAGATGCTTGTCAATAGGTTGGTTTTTATATGATGTTAAAGTGCCTAACAAAAGACATAAGGTTGGTCAATCGTTGTTTTGTAATCTGAGTCAAATGTTGGCAGAAAAACTGGCCAGGCAGGTTGAGCGCACCAATGTGTGTGGTGGGGAAGCTCGTTACCAGTAAACTTTTGTGTTGTAGCCTGTGATTCACGGGACACAGCGGTGAGATGCTGAGAAAAATATTCTGCAGCCTTGTGCTTTTATGTCTCTTATCTTTCTCAGTATATTTCTGGTATCAGTTGAGATACTCAAATGTTACTAAATCGAGTAGGAATGCTTTGCTGTCCAGTTTGAAGGATTCCCAAAGTGAAGAAGGATTAACAAAATCAGGAGTCGATTATAGAGGTATCCACTTGGAGTCAGACTTAGGGAAAGAACAACTAACGAAAGAAAATGGTAAGTAATGTACTGTATAACTTCTAAATATATGTAAATATATGAATTTTCGGACACTACTATGATTATGTTTTAAAAATAAGGTCACTGAAGACTGAAGACATTTGACAATAAGCTAGAGATTTTTTTAAATTATGTAATTTCATGGCACATYTGTGGCATAGTAAGCTAAAAGGCTATTGTTGATGAAATGATTTGATCATTAGCTTTCATTAAGCGTTATATTTCTTAAATGGTGTCCCTTCAGAGGGCAAGAACAAGATGTACAGTGCACACAGAAAGTATTCATACCCCTTCCCTTTTTCCACATTTTGTTACGTTACAGCCTAATTCAACAAAAAAAAAATCCTCATCAATCTACACACAATACCCCATAATGACAAAGTGAAAACAGGTTTTTAGACATTTTTGAAAATGTATAAAAAATAYAAACAGAAATACCTTATTTACATAAACATTCAGATACTTTGCTATGAGAGTCAACATATCAATTGATTGGACATGATTTGGAAAGGCACACACTTGTCTATATAAGATCCCACAGTTGACAGTGCATGTCAGAGAAAAAAKCAAGCCATGAGGTCGAAGGAATTGTCCGTAGAACTCCGAGACAGGATTGTGTCGAGCCACAAATCTGGTGAAGGGTACCAAAAAATGTCTGCAGCATTGAASSTCCKCAAGAACACAGTGGCCTCCAACATTCTTAAATGGAAGAAGTTTGGAACCAAGACTCTTCCTAGAGCTGTTCGCCCGGCCAAACTGAGCAATCGGGGGAGAAGGATCTTGCTCAGGGAGGTGACCAAGATCCCAATGTGTAACGGCTTTCCTCTTCCTCCTCTGAGGATGAAGAGTAACAAGGATCGGAGAACCAATGCGCAGCGTGGTAAGTGTTCATGATGAATTTTAATAGAACAAAAACTGAACACTGAAAATACAAAACAATAAAGAGAARGAACTAAACCGAAACAGTTCCATGTGGAACACACAGACACAGAAGACAACCACCAACAAAACACAACAGAAAACAGGCTACCTAAATATGGTTCCCAATCASAGACAATGACTAWCACCTGCCTCTGATTGAGAACCATATCAGGCCAAACGAAAAACACAACAAAYAAACACAAAACATAGATAACCCACCCAACTCGTCCTGACCAACTAAAACAAAGAAATAACACAAGAACTAGGGTCAGAACGTGACACAATGGTTACTCTGACAGAGCTCCAGAGTTCCTCTYTGGAGATGGGAGAACCTTCCAGAAGGACAACCWTCTCTGCAGCACTCCACCAATCAAGCCTTTATGGTAGAGTGGCCAGACAGAAYTCACTCCTCAGTAAAAGGCACATGACAGCCAGCTTGGAGTTTGCCAAAAGYTACCTAAAGGACTCTCAGACCTTGAGAAACAAAATTCTCTAGTCTGATGAAACCAAGATTGAACTCTTTGGCCTGAATGCCAAGAGCKACGTCTGGAGGAAACCTGGCACCATCCCTACAGTGAACTTTGGTGGTGGCAGCATCCTGCTGTGGGGATGTTTTTCAGAGGCAGGGACTGGGAAACTAGTCAGGATCGAGGGAAAGGTAAACAGAGCAAAGTACAGAGAGATCCTTGATGAAAACCTGCTCCAGAGCACTCAGGACCTCAGATTGGGGCGAAGGTTCACCTTCCAACAGAACAATGACCCTAATCAAACAGCCAAGACAATGCAGGAGTGGCCAAGGGACAAGTCTCTGAATGTCCTTGAGTGGCCCAGCCAAAGCCCGGACTTGAACTCGATCGAATCTCTGGAGACCTGAAAATAACTTTGCAGCGAAGCTTCCCATCCAACCTGACAAGAGCTTGGGAGGATATGCAGAGAAGAATGGGAGAAACTCCCCAAATACAGGTGTGCCAAGCTTGTAGCGTCATACCCAAGAAGACTCGAGGCTGTAATCGCTGCCAAAGGTGCTTCAACAAAGTACTGAGTAAAGGGTCTGAATACTTATGTAAATGTGATATTTCTGTTTTTAATTTTTAATACATTTTGCAAAGATTTCTAAAAACCTGTTTTTGCTTTGTCATTATGGGGTAATGTGTGTAGACTGATAAGGGGAAAAAATGACTTAATCTATTTCAGAATAAGGCAGTAACYTAACAAAATGTGGAAAAAGTCAACGGGTCTGAATACTTTCCGAATGCACTGTTGCTATTCTCTGCTTCTGATGACAGCTGACCATAAGGCCAGTAATGCCATCATACTGTAAGCCTGTGATAAGCTGCAAAATGGATTCAGATAGCTGATATACTGAGACAGAGTGACAGTCAAATAAAACAGACTGGAGATCTTACAGCTAGACACGAAGGAAATGTTCATTTGAGAACAGACACACAGACACATTACAGACAGAACCCCTTCCCCTCTTTATTGCAGGATTGTAATATGTGATTAATCAACATTAGTTCATTAGACACTTGTTCATTTTGAATAACGGTTTAACAATTAAAACAAGTTTAAACACTTCACTTCAAAGAATCAACACTTTATTACTTCAAAATGTACAAATACGCAGTGGCGATTTTAGCATGGAAATTATGGTGGGGCAAACTCAACCATTTTTTTTTATGCATGCCAGCAAAGCCACTACACAACACAACACTAAACAGTACATTAATTGCACTATAACGGTGACAAACAGTGCCCACAAACTGTTAGGGACTACATAAAGCTGTCCCAACAGCAGAGCGTTCTGTGCCACCATGGAGTGAATCCTTACCACTGCTACACCTGATATGGCTGACTTGCTTGAATAAAGAAAGTTTCTACTGACTCCTTGTGGACTTGTGTAAGTCGATAACAACTGCATTCTCCAATAATCATGAACCATACACAAACATTATTACATTTATGTTCAGTAAATTCATTGTTTGTTCATTTATCATTAACATTTATCATTAACACAACAAGTGCAAGCAAACGAGCTGCGACAAGGTAGGCCTTTCGTTCAGCAGGTCTTTCGTTCAGCACTTTCAAAATGGACACCAACAGAAATTGTGAGTCCGTGTAACTTATTATGTGATTTGTTAAGCCACATTTTACTCCTGAACTAATTTAGGCTTGGCTAAACAAAGGGTCTGAATACTGATGCAACAACTATATTTTATCTTAAAAAATATAAAATATGTCTTCCACTTTGACATTACAGAGTATTTTGTGTACATTATTGACAACAAATGCCGATTAAATCCATTTGAATCCCATTTTGTAACACAATCAAATTTGAAGAAATCCAAGGGGATTAAATAATACTTTTGCAAGGCATCATTTTATTAACATTTTCTTTTGTCCAACACCTGAACCAATTTAATATTTGATTTTACAGAAACTACAGAGACCAAAACCCAAGAATTAAAGAAATGCCCAGATCCCTCTCCACTTCTAGGTACATGGTAACATGGAAAACAATAAATGAAATTCTCTATCAATACCAATAAGTACTGATACCATTTCTAAAGGCATCAAGTCGCCACATGAATAGATTTTAAGTTACTTTAATGTAACTTTTCTCCTGATCTGCAGTTGGGCCTCTCAGGGTTGAGTTCTCTACGCCTGTCAGCTTGGACACAGTGAGGAAGGAGAACCCAGGTCTGCAGGAAGGAGGTCGCTACAAACCACATGACTGCGTCGCCCTCCAGAAGGTTGCTCTAATCATCCCCTTCCGCCATCGTGACGAGCACCTCAAGTTCTGGCTCTACTACCTCCATCCCATCCTTCAGCGCCAACAGCTAGACTATGGCGTCTATGTTATCAATCAGGTACAGTACAACACACATTTGGAAATGTAAAACTTAAATTTAACACTAACATTTAAACACTTGAATGAAACACTTAGGGCCTGTTTCCGGGAAACAGATTAAGCCTAATCCTGGACTAAATAGCGATTACAATGGAGATTCTCCATTCAACATGCTATTAAGACCAGAATTAGGCCTAATGTGTTTCCAGAAAACTGGCCCTTAAATGACGTAGAGCCTGGTTCCGCTCTAGGTTTCTTCCTAGGTTCCTGCTTTTTTAGGGAGTTTTTCCTAGCCACTGTGCTTCTACACCTGGATTGCTTGCTGTTTGGGGTTTTAGGCTGGGTTTCTGTATAGCACTTCGTGACATCTGCTGAATTAAAAAGTGCTTTATAAATACATTTGATTGGTTTACAGTAAGATGTTTAATCTTCATCTTGAGGATGCCTTTTACCTTCATTAGGATGGAGACAACACGTTCAACAGGGCCAAGCTGATGAACATTGGCTATGCTGAGGCCCTGAAAGAGTATGACTACGACTGCTTTGTGTTCAGTGACGTGGACATCATCCCCATGAATGACCGCAACACCTACAAATGCTTCAGCCAGCCCAGACACCTGTCTGTCTCCATGGACAAGTTTGGCTTCAAGTACGTGTCAAGTCCTATCGCAGTGCCACAGTACGGTGTAGACCTCAACCAATAACCTTTATTTTGGAGTGAACTATCACTTTAAATGTTTAACTGCTGACTCGTTGTAATGACCATGGTAAATGCCAGAGTGGTTGTTAATGTTTCCTCATACCTACAGTATTACCAAGGGGAAAAGGACTCTAAGGGCTCGATTCAATCTGTTTCGCTGAAGCGTTCGAGATTTGCATTTAAATCGCACAAGGTATTTTCGATAGAACCGACATATGCGGTGTTTASCGTGAATATAGTCTCCACTAACACYGGAACATTTCTTTTAAATGTAACTCTGGCTCCAACGCAGAACTTTAGCGCTACGGATTGGATACATCCCTAACACTTCTTCAATTCCTACCTTCGGAGGCACAGCACGACAGAACAGGAAACTATAATATATCATAACGTATGACATTTAGCAAACAATTTTATCCAAAGTGACTTAGTCATGCATGCATACATTTTATTGGCCCCAAGTATCAAACCCACTATTCTGACATTGCAAGCTCCATACTCTACTCACTGAGCTACAGTGGACCACCAAGGGAGAGCCCGTCACGTCCAACGCCTCAACCACTCGGCCATCACAGCTGCTAGTATTTCCAGTATATCTGTATATTTGATTGTCTTCGTCTCCTCCATAGGTTGCCCTATAATCAGTACTTTGGCGGTGTCTCATCGTTGAGTAAAGAGCAGATCATGAAAATCAACGGCTTTCCCAACAACTACTGGGGGTGGGGTGGTGAAGATGACGACATTTTCAACAGGTCAGAAAACGTTTAACCTCATAGACATGTAGCACATCGTAACTCTTGATCTTACTTACGTTTGCCTGCTCATAAAATCACATGCTGCACACTGGATGATGTTATCAGTGTCTCCGGATAACGTCATCGGAAACACATCTTTCCCTTATCACTGATCACTTATCTTTTTGACTACAAAACATAGAAACCTGCCGTTGTCACATTATGTTGACATTGCGGGGGTGCTGGAGAGGATGCGTTTTGTTTTAAAAAAAGGGTGATTTCCCCCCCCTTTTTAAAATCATTTTAATCAAATTCCTATCACTGGTCTGATTTCCGTAGGATGAATGACAGAAAAATGCCCATCTCTCGTCCGGACGGCGAAGTCGGAAAATGCCGGATGATCCGTCACGAAAGAGACATAAATAACAACGACAATCCTCAGAGGTAAAGCTTTAGAACAACCGCGTTCACCAAGTTCCCCCTCAAGTTTTAAACTACCACCCGTCCCCCAACTATACTCCAAATGTTGATGACAMATTATTATTTTGCCCTGCAGGTTCAAGAGAATAACTCACACGTTAAAGACGATGGATACCGATGGCCTCAACTCTCTCGAGTACGAAGTTGTCGCAGTTGAAAAGCATGACCTGTTCACAAATATTACAGTAGACGTGGGGATACCACCCGAAGATGAAGAAGACATGGACAAAGGATGAATGAGGAAGAGATGAACAAGCAGAGCCCTGCGTGCCCGTTTGTAAATCCGGCCCTGTGAAGAAGGCAGGAACCACCTGGAATGAGGTCAAGAAAACTTCCCAGAACAGTACGAGGGATGCTTAACATGACTTAGCATGAATCTTTGAGGAGGTGTCATGATATCCACTTGGCACTTTTGTCCCTCGAGTGGCCCAATTGGCAGAGCTTTGTGTAGTGCTGCCTTCAACTGCTTTCGCCGCAACTCGGAGAAACAAGGTCCCAACTCTGAAATAACCCCCCTCCAAGTTCCAATTACAATTGGGAAAGTCTGAGAGGATTTTGATACCCAAGTTGTGACGTTTCATCTCTGACCTTTCACCTTTTCAGYGAGCAAACTTTAGGTTTACAAATACTGTATTTTTGCTCTACACTAGTGTACATCAAGCAATGGCTATGGAATGTAAAGGTTTCAGAGATGCTTTTTGATATTGTTGTTGATCGAATGTGTTGCCTTTGCTCCTTATTTTCTGTGTGAAAATCTGAACTTTAATTTAGTCTTTTTTAGTTATTGGYCTATTATAGTGTGGCTACTGTGTGAGCCATGGGAAACTCCCCAAAAACAATAACAAAATGTTCAACTGTTCAAAATAAAATGACAGAGACCTCTTCTTTATTTGCCAATTMATTTATTATCTGGTCATGATGATGTCATTTGTTTGGTGATGTCAGATCCACCTAGCAGCTCTCCTCCTTCATGACTAAGATGTCCATTCTGGTTTCCCTGTAGAGAAAGGAATGTTCATGCCATAATTTATTTATTATGTTGTTGGGTATGAATTATGTTCAATATGGTTGTATTGTACATTTAAACGGAATTCAACGAAACCTGCTCTCATAGAGTCTTAATTTGATCACTCTTTTGTTGCTGAGAATTTTCTTGCACAGCAGGAAATGCAAACGTGTAGTGTATTTGAGTTTTAAAAAGGCTTCTAAAGTTTGTAATTTCAATTTAGAAATTTCAGACTTGATTTTCCGTAACGAAAAATGTGCTAACCCATACAAAAATATCCATTCATTATAATCCACATAATAATTCACATTTCCTGTTGCTGCAGGATTTTTTTTCCTGCTGTAGCAAACTGGCTCAAATTAAGATCCTATATCCGTAGTATCTTTGTGTCATTATCTAGGTTTCCATCCAATTGGAGACAGATTCTAAAGTCCACAAAAATAAAATAAGCACATTTTCCCACCAGTGGTGTGTTTCCACCAAACGGACCTGTGTCAGATCAAATTCAGTGCTTGATGACGTAGCGCACACAAAATGTACTTTTTCGCTTAAATTTTCATGTACCGAATAAAGATCTAAAGTTCAATGTGTTTCCATCGCATTTTCAAATCTACCGATAGTTATGTCACAAAAACTATTGCGTTGAATAGCAACTGTACCTACTCTGGTCTTGGCACCTGCGCTCTAGACAACAGCTCGCAGCTAGTCTACATAAGGAGAATATTTTTGTTTGTCAAACGGCAGTCAAGCATTGATCATCATGTCACCAAAATAAGACCCTCGATATGTATTGGAAAGGAGCATCAAGGTCATCTTGTACTTTCACCACCCTGTGATGTTCATCATCATTTATTTAATCTGTWGCCTAATAATCTACATGCTTTCCAGAGTTGTAGTGGGAGGACCACACACCATATCATCGTGCGACTTCAAGTTTACTRTGATATTATGGTTATTATATCAATATTTGTGCTTAATGGCATTTCCACCACCATTTCTCGCATAATTCATTATACCGACACAAAAAGAACCCACCATGTCCAACAAATTAGGCCTATTTGTCGGCATTTATAAAATGTTACCTAAACTACCTGTTTCCATCACAGCTGTCATGCTTATTTTTCAAATATAAGGTATGACTTTACTCACATAAACTGTGGATGGAAACGTGGTTCCAGAAGCACTTTAGTGGCCACAACATTACATTGTAGGAGCCTACAGAAGGTGGATTTTCCTGAAATACTGGTTTGATTTCAGTGTTTACCTGGAGGTGTTGAGTGTTGTTCCTGTAAACGGACTCTCTCAGCTTTATAGTGATATGGTTGGACAGGGCTGTGAGAAAGGAGCAGCTGTGTACCAGGGACATCATTCAAATACTTTTTGTGTGTTTCAACTTGTCTGGAATGCCTGATGGGCAGGGTTAGCCATTTTAGAACTAGTCTATTGGTTCCATTGTGCCAGGCAAGCTCAATCAAGCCCAGTTTAAGTATCTGAAATGATTTCAAATAATACTTTAACCCAGGTCGGTACAGTACTCACTGTCTCTGGACACAGAGTGCACACTCGTTGGGGTAGGTGTTGCCATCGGAGCCACACACAGGAGCCAAGTTCATAGGGCAAGCTAGGATCTCCACCATATCAACACAAGATGGCTGCAAAACAATATCACATTACTGTTAAGACCAAGAGCATGGGCAGTCAGGAGAGTGTAATGTTACAAAATACTGAGTTAGAAATGCATTGTGTAGAACAAGTATGAACGATATGATTGCATGTCATGTGGAATAGGGGTCGACTGTGTCAGGCTCTATTGATTACACTTCTATCTGCTGACACTTTCTGAATGTTTCATGAGACTGAATTCACAGACTAGAGTGAAATTGTCCCTAGATGCTGATCTTGGGATTTGTGTTTTCCCCGCTAATGGTTAAGGTTATGATTGGGGYAGGGGAAGCTGATCCTTAATCTGTACCTAGGGGAAACTTTACCCCAAGCTGAATTCACACCAGGTTTGGTTTACGAAGCAGCATTTACATTAGACATGTCAAGATCAGCCTTACCTTTCTGTAAAGTCCAGAGTTCTCTTCTTCTGCGCCTGAAGAAAACAAATAGTATGTTACAATGTTTTTTCAAATCACCTCAAGAATGTTATTACAATGCCAGACCATGGAGGTTTAGATAACATCATACTCATTTAACCATCATCTCATGTACTGTACATTAAAACTGGTATATCATCTGGCCACTTAGCCATAATAGTTTCAACATAGTTTCATAGTCCCTCGACTCCAGCAGGTGGCAGAATCAAGCTTTTCCCATAGTTACTGAAATACTCCACGGTTCAATCAATGCTTTCTTTGAGTATTTAATTAAATTCAATAAACTTTATTAAACCCCAAGATATCACACAGAAAACAGTTGTACTTGACCTGCAAAGGCGACGAGGAGCATCACACACAGCAGCATCACTACTTTTCCAGCCATGTTGTCAGTGGATAGACAGCAAGAGTGCCCTATCTAACAGTCTCTCAGTGGTTATTGTGAAGCAGCAGGTGTGAGAACTTTCACAGCTGACAGGAGTCAGGCTGTGTCCCAAATAGCACCCTATCCCCTATAATATAGTGCACTATATTAGTCCTATGAACCCTGGTCAAACCCTAGTCAAATGTAGTGCCCTATATAGGGAGTAGGGTGCCATTTGAGACACAAATGGACTTTACTCGGCAGAAGATGATGAAATAAACGTTGAAGTGCTGTAGTTTTACATTCCTATGAATTCACCTTAGAGTTTTGGAGCTAATTGTGAGGGGGCCTGGGTGATATCCTGTACCTTTTTTCAGTGAATTGTTGTAGTTCCACTTTACATTTACCACAGGAAGGTTTCCACTCTGAAATAACCCCTTAAATGACCATCCTTGTTGTGGGAAAGTCTGAGATGATTTTGATACCCGAGTTCACGAGTTGTGAACTATCATCTCTGACCTTTCACCTTTTCAAGGAGCATTTGAAGACAGCATTACTTTTGGTGTACCAATACTGTGTTATTGTTCTAGATCAAACAAGGGCTATGGAATGTAAAGTTCTCAGACCTAGAGATGTGTCATATTTTGTGAACTTGAATTTGATGTATTTTTTGTTGTTATCGAATGTCTATTGGGCTATACGCTTTGTATTATAGTGTGGTGTTTTTGTAATGTGTGAGCCATTGGAAACTCCCATAGAATAAACTGAGGTCACTTTCTTTATTTTCCAATTCATTTATTATCTGGTCATGATGATGACATTTGTGTGGTGATGTCAGACCCCCCCTAGCAGCTCCCTTGCCTGACGACTCATCATTCATTTAATTCCGCTGCTCTAACAATCTCTCCATACATCAGTCTGAACCTGCTATCCTAGAAGTCCTTTGTGCTTACTTCAAAACGACCTGATTCGTGATTCGTGTAGATCGGCTCTGGACCAACCCATCGGTTTCTGGGACCAATCAGAACCGGTTTGAATGTCGTCGGGGAGGAAGCATATCCAGTCTCAACGTGGAGAAGAAACGTTAATGGCTGTGCCGTTTGGCCGGAGCGATGTGGATTGGTAGCCAGTCAAGCACTTCCTCCCATGCTCATGATCGAAATGTCCATTCCGGTTTCCCTGTAAAGAGACAAATGTTCATGTCATACACTGATTTATTTGTTATGCCTTGTGGTATGAATAAAACATAACATAATTTTAATTGAAAAAATCTCAAAGTTCTACAGTGAGTGCATTATATATGAGAATTATGTTCAATATGGTTGTATTGTACATACAGCTGGAATTCAATGAAACCTACTCTCATAGGAGGGAAATATACACAGTGTATTCCAAACATTAGAAACACCTTCCTAATATTGAGMTGCACCCCCCTTGCCCACTATGCCCCTTAGAACAAGCTCAATCTGTCGGGGGATGGACTCTACAAGGTGTTGAAAGCGTTCCACAGGGATGCTGGCCCATGTTGACTCCAGTGCTTCCAAAAGTTGTGTCAAGTTGGCTGGATGTACTTTGCGGTGGACCATTCTTGATACACAGGAAACTGTRGAGAGCGAAAAAACTTGCAGCGTTGCAGTTCTTCACACAAACCGGTGCGGCCTGGCACCTACGACCATACCCCGTTCAAAGGCACTTACATTTTCTGTCTTGCCCATTCACCCTCTGAATGGCACACAAACACAATCCATGTCTCAAGGCTTGAAAATCCTTCTTTAACCTGTCTCCTCCCCTTAATTTCCCCCATATTGAAGTGGATTTAACAAGGGATCATCAATAATGGATCATAGCTTTCGCCTGGATTCACCTGGTCAGTCTATGTCCTGGAAAGAGCAGGTGTTCTTKTTGTTTTGTCTACTCAGTGTAAAGTATCTGTGTCATTGAAGCACAATATGTGATTTTCCTTGCAYTGCATGTTTGATTAAATTCAGCCCCTTGAATGTATTTCAGTGTTTTACTGGAGGCCTGAAGCATTGCTTCTGTAAACTGTGACACGCCCTCAGCTGTATAGTGACAACAAGTGTATGTAGTATTCTATTTTGGGGCTCCCGAGTGGCTTAGCGGTCTAAGGCACTGCATCTCAGTGCTAGAGGCGTCACTACAGACACCCTGGTTCAAATCCAGTATCACAACTGGCCGTGATTGTGAGTCCCATAGGGCGGCACACAACTGGCCCAACATTGTCTGGGTTTGACCCTGTATTGGTATTTTATTAGGATCTCCATTAGCTGGTGCAAAAGCAGCAGCTTCTCTTCCTGTGGTCCACACAAAACATGAAACAAAATACAGAATGACATAACATCACTTGACAAGAACAGCTCAAGGACAGAACTACATACATTTTTAAAAGGGAACACATTGTCTACGTATCAATGCATACACACAAACTATCTAGGTCAAATAGGGGAGAGGCGTTGTGCCGTGAGGTGTTGCTTTATCTGTTTTTGAAACCAGGTTTGCTGTTTATTTGTAGCATTATGAGATGGAAGGAAGTTCCATGCAATACGGGGTCTATATAATAATGCACGTTTTCTTGAATTTGTTCTGGATTTGGGGACTATGAAAAGACCCCTGGTGGCATGTCTGGTGGGATAAGTGTGTGTGTCAGAGCGGTGTGTAAATTGACTATGCAAACAGTTTGGGATTTTTAACACATTAATGTTTCTTATAAAAAGAAGAAGTGATGCAGTCAGTCTCTCCTCAACTCTTAGCCAAGAGAGACTGGCATGCATAGTATTTATATCAGCCCTCTGATTACAATTAAGAGCAAAACATGCCGCTCTGTTCTGCCGCATGCCGCAGCAGCAGTATAACTAGGTCTTTCCTTGCCACACTGGACAACACGACTGGACAATAATCAAGATTAGATAAAACTAGAGCCTGCAGAACTTGCTTTTTTGGAGTGTGGTGTCAAAAAAGCAGAGCATCTCTTTATTATGGCTAGACCTCTCCTCATCTTTGCAACCATTGAATCTATATGTTTTGACCATGACAGTTTACAATCTAAGGTAACGCAAGTAATTTAGTCTCCTCAACTTGTTCAAGTCACACCATTCATTACCAGATTCAGCTGAGGTCTAGCACTTAAGGAATTATTTGTACCAAATACAATGCTCTTAGTTTTAGAGATGTTCAGGAACAGTTTATTACTGGCCAAATAAACAAACGAAGACGAAACAGTCCCGTAAAGTGACACCACAAAACACAGGAACACAGTAACAGGAACAATCACTCACAAACCACAATACAAAACAGGCTACCTAAATATGGCTCCCAATCAGAGACAACGACAAACACCTGCCTCCGATTGAGAACCATATCAGGCCAAACACATAGAAATAGACAAACTAGACAAACAACATAGAATGCCCACTCAGATCACACCCTGACCAAACAAAACATAGAAACATACACAGCAAACTATGGTCAAGGCGTGACAACGCTTCCATTAAAGAAAACCCTTTGAGTTCTATTAGATAGATGCTCTGAATCTACGATATGGCAGGGGTTGAAAAGCCATAGCACTCAAGTTTTGGTCAATAATATCAAAGGCTGCATTGAAATCTAACAGTACAGCTTCCACAATCTTCTTATAATCTTTTTCTTTCAACCAATCATCAGTCATTTGTGTCCGTGCAYTACATGTTGAGTGCCCTTCTCTATAAGCATGCTGAAAGTCTGTTGTTAATTTGTTTTCAGAGAAATAGCATTGTATTTGGTCAAACAATCTTTTCCAACAGTTTGCTAAGAGCTGGCAGCAAGCTGAAAGGTCTGCTGTTGGAACCAGTAAAGGCTGCTTTACCACTCTTGGGTCGCGGAATTACTTTGGCTTCCCTCCAGGCCTGAGGACAAAGACTTTCCTCTAGGCTCAGATTAAAAATATGACAGATAGGAGTGGCTATAGAGTCAGCTACCATCCTCAGTAACTTTCCATCTAAGTTGTCAATGCCAGGAGGTTAATGATRGTTAACAATAATMTTTCCACCTCTCCCACACTAACTTTACAAAATTCAAAATTACACTGCTTTTCTTTCATTATTTGTTTTTTTATGCATGAATATAATTGCCCACTTTGCCAATGAAATAATAATTTAAATTATTGGCAACATCAAATGGTTTTGTGATGTATAAGCCATCTGATTCGATGAAAGATGGAGTTGAATTTGTCTTATGTTACATAATGCTGAGTTAGAAATGCATTCTCTAGAACAAGTATGACATTATTACATGTCATATAGAATAGGGACTGATTGTGTCAGGCTCTATTGATTACATTTCTATTATGATGAATATTTCATCACACTGAATTCACAGAATAGGGTGAAGTTCCCCGTTGCCTCTAGACGCTGATATTGCGTTTTGTGTTTTTCCCCATTAATGATTAAAGGGCAATTCGGCCACTTTTCAACCTCATYTTCATTATCTCCAGCACCATACCAGGGTCTACATACAGTATGTGAAAACAGCACATTTCTATGCTTTGTGGTTAAAAACATATGAAGAAAGTCGGAAAAAATGCTTCTCCGTGACATCACAATGTAGGATGAAAAATTGTGATTTTCAAAACCTATGAATTATGAAGTCTTTATATGGTTTTAAAAATTATATAAATTATTCCAATTTCACAAAAAGTAACTTTAGCTTATGAAGATTATCTCATACAACAAAACAAAAAAAGATCTCCTAAGCTTGTCTTTACCACAGACCTTATTTTCAGCATTTATACAAAAACCATACAAAAACCAGTATAGGGGACAGTGGCACAGCATTGTCCAGTTACCTCAGTGACGGCACAAAACCATATCAACCACACCCACAATTTATAGAACTGCAAACTCTTGCCAACAGTGTTGACGTTTCAAGGGAAACGGTTTAGCAAGTTCCCCTGGCTACATTATAATCCATCAATAAAAGGAGCCATCTTTTGGCCAAAGAGCGGATGCTGCCTTCATTAGTGCAGTATTTAGGAACCGGAGAAAAGCCATTGTAAAATTCACAGRACATCAAACTGCCAAACCCACCGCCACTTTGTAACTGTAACAGCACACKAGCTAAATCCAATCAGTGCCCAGTTATCCAGCGCGTGGGGTAAACAGCAGGAGGACGCACAGCATTGCTTGATGAAAATTGTTAGTTCGGTGCGGCATGTAGCAAGTCAGGGACAAGCCGTTACAGGTGCACAGGCAATTGTGAGGAGGCAGCAGCCCATAGCCATCTATGTGCATTGTGGAGCACACTGTGTAAATCTGATTACACAGGCTGTCCTCAGGAGGCTTCCAGTGGAGGTGTGGGGGTTGTTTGACCAAGTTGAGGTGCTGATCAGAATTTTCTTTGTGGTGCCAGTGTCTTCATGTGAGGCTGAGAGGAGTTTCAATTAGCCTTTTAAAATGATAAACTTGGATTAGCTAACACAACATGCCATTGGAACACAGGAGTGATGGTTGCTGATAATGGGCCTCTGTACGCCTTTGTAGATATTCCATAAAAAAAGTTTCCAGCAACCATAGTCATTTACAACATTAACAATGTCTAAACTGTTTTTCTGATCAATTTTATGTTATTTTAATGGACAAAAAATGTGACCCCAAACTTTTGAACGGTAGTGTATGTGAGAATGCTGTTCATTGCCTACAGCTCAGCGTTCAATACCATAGTGCCCGCAAAGCCTGTCTCTTATACACATCTAGATGTGTATAAGAGACAGGTACAGGGGTTGGTTGACCAAGTTGAGGTGCTGATCAGAATTTTCTTTGTGGTGCCAGTGTCTTCATGTGAGGCTGAGAGGAGTTTCAATTAGCCTTTTAAAATGATAAACTTGGATTAGCTAACACAACATGCCATTGGAACACAGGAGTGATGGTTGCTGATAATGGGCCTCTGTACGCCTTTGTAGATATTCCATAAAAAAAGTTTCCAGCAACAATAGTCATTTACAACATTAACAATGTCTAAACTGTTTTTCTGATCAATTTMATGTTATTTTAATGGACAAAAAATGTGACCCCAAACTTTTGAACGGTAGTGTATGTGAGAATGCTGTTCATTGCCTACAGCTCAGCGTTCAATACCATAGTGCCCGCAAAGCTCATCACTAAGCTGAGGACCCTGGGACTAAACACCTCCCTCAGCAACTGGATCCTGGACTTCCTGACAGGCCGCCCCCAGGTGGTAAGGGTAAGCAACAACACATCTGCCAAGCTGATCCTCAACATTAGGTCCCCTCAGGGGTGCGTGCTTAGTCCCCTCCTGTACTCCCTGTTCACCCACGACTGCGTGGCCAAGCACGACTCCAACACCATCCTTAAGTTTGCTGACGACACAACAGTGGTAGGCCTGATCACCGACAACAATGAGACAGCCTATAGGGAGGAGGTCAGAGACCTGGCAGTGTAGTGCCAGGACAACAACCTCTCTCTCAATGTGAGCAAGACAAAGGAGCTGATCGTGGACTATAGGAAAAGGAGGGCCCACATTAACAAGTGGAGCGGGTCGAGAGTTTCAAGTTCCTTGGTGTCCACATCGCCAACAAACTATCATGGTCCAAACACCCCAAGAAAGTTGTGAACACCTTTTCCCCCTCATGAGACTGAAAAGGTTTGGCATGGGTCCCCAGATCCTCAAAAAGTTCTACAGCTGCACCATCGAGAGCATCCTGACTGGTTGRATCACCACCTGGTATGGCAACTGCTTGGCTTCTCCGCTGTGCAATCCGGTTTTCYAGCTGGTCACGGGTGTACCTCAGCCACACTCAAGGTACTAAACGATATCGTAACCGCAATCGATAAAAGACAGTACTGTGCAGCCGTCTTCATCGACCTGGCTAAGGCTTTCGACTCTGTCAATCACTGTATTCTTATTGGCAGACTCAACAGCCTTGGTTTCTCAAATGACTGCCTCGCCTGGTTTCAACCAACTACTTATCAGACAGAGTTCAGTGTGTTCAAATCGGAGGGCCTGTTGTCCGGACCTCTGGCAGTCTCTATGGGGTACCACCAGGGTTCAATTCTCGGCCGACTTCCTTTCTCTGTATATATCAACGATGTTGCTCTTGCTGCGGGGTGATTCCCTGATCCACCTCTACGCAGACGACACCATTCTGATACATTCTGGCCCTTCTTTGGACCACCGTGTTAACTAACCTCCAAACGAGCTTCAATGCCATACAACACTCCTTCCGTGGCCTCCAACTGCTCTTAAACACTAGTAAAACCAAATGTATGCTTTTTAACCGTTCGCTGCCCGCACCCGCCCGACTAGCATCACTACTGCTGGACGGTTCTGACTTAGAATATGTGGACAAACTACAAATACCTAGGTGTCTGGCTAACTGTAAACTCTCCTTCCAGACTCATATAAACATCTCCAATCCAAAATGACTAGAATCGGCTTCCTATTCGCAAACAAAGCCTCCTTCACTCACGCCGCCAAACAATACCCTCGTAAAACTGACTATCCTACCGATCATCGACTCGTCGATGTCATCTACAAGATAGCTTCCAATACCCTACTCACAGCAAACTGGAGCAGTCTATCACCAGTGCCATCCGGTTTGTCACCAAAGCCCCTTATACCACCCACCACTGCGACCTGTATGCTCTAGTCGGCTGGCCCTGCTACATATTCGTCGCCAGACCCACTGGCTCCAGGTCATCTGTAAGTCTATGCTAGGTAAAGCTCCGCCTTATCTCAGCTCACTGGTCACGATGACAACACCCACCTGTAGCACGCGCTCCAGCAGGTATATCTCACTGGTCATCCCTAAAGCCAACATCTCCTTTGGCTGCCTTTCCTTCCAGTTTCTCTGCTACCAATGACTGGAACGAATGCAAAAAATCGCTGAAGCTGAGACTTATATTCC
The DNA here is from genome assembly GCF_002910315.2 of Salvelinus sp. IW2-2015. Lineage (NCBI taxonomy): Eukaryota > Metazoa > Chordata > Actinopteri > Salmoniformes > Salmonidae > Salvelinus > Salvelinus sp. IW2-2015. The sequence continues at coordinate 46,481,442 of NC_036853.1, forward strand.
CTCACTAACTTTAAAAATCAGCTATCTGAGCAGCTAACCATCGCTGCAGCTGTACATAGCCCCATCTGTAGATAGCCCACCCAAATCTACCTACTCATCCCCATATTTTGATTTACTTTTCTGCTCTTTTGCACACCAGATTTCTTACTTGCAACATCTCCATCTGCTCATCTATCACTCCAGTGTTTAATTGCTAAATTGTAATTACTTCGCTACTATGCCTATTTATTGCCCTACCTCCTCACGCCATTTGCACACACTGTATATTAGACTTCTTTTTTTTCTATTGTGTTATTAACTGTACCTTGTTTATTCCATGTGTAACTCTGTGTTGTTGTTTGTGTCGCCGCTCTTCGCTTTATCTTGGCCAGGTCGCAGTTGTCAATGAGAACTTGTTCTCAACTGGCTTACCTGGTTAAATAAAGGTGAAATAAAATCACAAATAAAAATCTGACAGTAAAGGTAGGGGGTAGTGCATACGGCCCAGTACATCACTGTGGCCAAGCTTCCTAGTATCCAGGACATACCGTGGGAGAACAAGTATTTGATACACTGACGATTTTGCAGGTTTTCCTACTTACAAAGCATGTAGAGGTCTGTAATTTGTACATTAGGTACACTTCAACTGTGAGAGATACAGAATCTAAAACAAAAATCCAGAAAATCACATTGTATGATTTGTAAGTAATTAATTTGCATTTTATTGCATGACATAAGTATTTGATACATCGCAAAAGCAGAACTTAATATTTGGTACAGAAACCTTTGTTTGCAATTACAGAGATCATACGTTTCCTGTAGTTTCTTGACCGGGTTTGCACAACCTGCAGCAGGATTTTGGCCCACTCCTCCTACCAGACCTTCTCCGATCCTTCAGGTTTCGGGGCTGTCGCTGGGCATACGGACTTTCAGCTCCCTCCAAAGATTTTCTATTTGGGTTCAGGTCTGGAGACTGGCTAGGCCACTCCAGGACCTTGAGATGCGCTTCTCGGAGCCACTCCTTAGTTGCCCTGGCTGTGTCTTTCAGGTCGTTTGTCATGCTGGAAGACCCAGCCACGACCCATCTTCAATGCTCCTTACTGAGGGAAGGAGGTTGTTGGCCAAGATCTCGTGATACATGGCCCATCCATCCTCCCCTCAATACGGTGCAGTCATCCTGTCCCCTTTGCAGAAAAGCATCCCCAAAAAATGATGTTTCCACCTCCATGCTTCACGGTTGGGATGGTGTGTTCTTGGGTGTACTCATCCTTCTTCTTCCTCCAAACATGGCGAGTGGAGTTTAGACCAAAAAGCTCTATTTTTGTCTCATCAGACCCATTACCTTCTCCCATTCCTACTCTTGATCATCCAGATGGTCATTGGCAACTTCAGAGCGGCACCTGGACATGCGCTGGCTTGAGCAGGGGGACCTTGCGTGCCTGCAGGATTTTTAATCCATGACGGCGTAGTGTGTTACTAATGTTTTCTTTGAGACTGGGTCCCAGCTCTCTTCAGGTCATTGACCAGGTACTGCCGTGTAGTTTTGAGCTGATCCCTCACCTTCCTCATGATCATTGATGCCCCACGAGGTGAGATCTGCATGGAGCCCCAGGCCGAGGTGATTGACCGTCATCTTGAACTTCTTTAATTTTCTAATAATTGCCGCAAACAGTTGTGCTTCTACCAGCTGCTTGCCTATTGTCCGTAGCCCATCCCAGCCTTGCTGCAGGTCTACAATTTTATCCCTGATGTCCTTACACAGCCTCTCTGGTCTTGGCCATTGTGGAGAGGTGGAGTCTGTTTGATTGAGTGTGTGACAGGTGTTTTTATACAGGTAACGAGTTCAAACAGGTGCAGTTAATACAGGTAATGAGTGGAGAACAGGAGGCTTCTTAAAGAAAACCTAACAGGTCTGTGAGAGCCGGAATTCTTACTGGTTGGTAGGTGATCAAATACTTATGTCATGCAAAAAATGCAAATTAAATACTTAAAAATCATACAATGTAATTTTCTGATTTTTGTTTATATTCCGTTTCTCACAGTTAATGTTAACCTATCGATAAAAATACAACCTCTACATCTTTGTAAGTAGGAAAACCGTGCAAAATCGGCAGTGTATCAAATACTTGTTCTCCCATGTTATATAGCTGGGTGCTCAGAGGAAGGCCCAAAAAATTGTCAAAAACTCCAGTCTCCCAAGTCATAGAGCTGTTCTCTCTGTACTGCACGGCAAGCAGTACCAGAGCGCCAAGTCTAGGACACAAAGGCTCCTTAACAATCTACCCTCAAAGCCATAAGACTGCTGAACAACTAATCAAATGACCAACTGGACTATTTACATTGACCCTTTGTTGTTACACTGCTGCTACTCGCTGTTTATCTATGCATAGTCACTTTACAAATTACCTCGACTAACCTGTACCCCAGCACAGTGACTCAGTACTGGAACCTCCTGTTTATAGCCTCGTTATTGTTATGTACATTTATTGTGTTACTTTTTGATTGATTCGATTTTTTAAAACTTATTTCGTAAATATTTTATTAACTCTATTTCTTGAACTGCATTGTTGGTTAAGGGCTTGTAAGTAAGCATTTCACGGTAAGCTCTACACCTGTTGTGTTCAGCACACGTGAGAAATATAATTAGATGTAATTTGATATATAAACCCTTCTCATAAAATATTATAAAGGATTACACATGCTTAGAASAAGAAATAAAGGAGTGTATACGTCGCTTATGCTGGTATTGATTTTAAAGTTGTATTAAATCCAATTATTTAAAAATGTAGGCCTTTTGCGTCAGAGAAACAAGTAGCCTAGCCCTGGCCTTTAGGCTAAAACGTTTTCCGGGAGAAAAAAATATACCTATCTCACAGGCATCTGGTCCCTCTCCTAGAGTGAATTTAAATTCAAACAAATCTCAGCCTAGGGACTTGCAAATTAATAAAGACTACGTAATTAGTATATTTTGGGCATTTTACTGAATCGTTTGTTAGTGCAGTTCCCTAGTAGGCTAGGATTTCCTCGTCGTGGCTTTTATTATAGAGGAAGCCACAGGTCCACTAGCTGTCATATTACTGCCATAAAGTGTAGTACAGAGTGCATTTACTCTCGGGAGCCTACGACAATTGATGGTCACGGCCAGCATGCAACCACCACACAGTAGAGAAAAAAATTATCTTATCTTGTTTTTTATCTTTAAACTATACTGATTTTTTCAAAAAATAAATAGAGTATTTGTAAATAGCTTTTTTAATACCGTCGGTGAGTAAACGGATATGTGTTTCGGTTCGGTTCGGCATATGACAACCGCATTATGCTCGACTCATCTCTCAACTTTAGGCTGCGGAGGAGAGGCTGCACCTTGGTTGTAGTTTTAGGTGTTATTAATCTCTTAGTGGCTTTATTTTATTTCATGGGTTACTCGAATGGGTTGTCACCAAACCAACAACTACAGACACAGACGCGAATTGAAACGGATTTTATTACCGTGACACTTCCACCGGAAGATATTGGACATCACGACCTTAATAATAACAGCGTAGTAACATTGCAAACTCCGAAGCTTCACGATATACATTTACCCAATACAACTACTACAACAACTACTAACACTACTACTACTACTACTACAACTTCGTGGAAAAAGTTAGAAAAATGTCCTGATCCGTCTCCACATCTTGGTAAGTAGCCTATGATTTGATCAATTCATTTTAATACAAGGGCTGGTATTTAATCAAACATGCACAGCAGAAACATWACATTATACTGCATTYTACATGTAACTGTTATAAACATGTAAGAGGAGTCTTTATAACACAGTATTAGGCTATTTCTAAGCAGATTTTCTTTCTCTCAAATTCTTCTGTCATGCACATATTGACTGTATTTTCCCCACTCTAATCTAACATGAAACCTACATCCAGATAGTTTGGCCTCCCATGGAAATACATTCAAACTTTTTATATTTAATTGAACTGTTTTGCCAAAAATAACAGGTAAATAAACATGCTGCATATCCTTGAAATATACATAATTATCAGCTGTTGAGCATGAAAAACCCAGCAGCGTTGCAGTTCTTGACACAAACCGMTGAGCCTGGCACCTACTAGCGTACCCCATTCAAAGCCAGTTAAATATTTTGTCTTGTCCATTCACCTKCTGAATGGCACACATACACAATTCATGTCTCAATTGTCTCAAGGCTTAAAAATCCTTCATTAACCTGTCTCTTTCACTTCATCTACACTGATTGAAGTGGATTTAACAAGTGACATCAATAAGGGATCATAGCTTTCACCTGGATTCACCTTGTCAGTCWATGTCATAGAAAGAACAGGTGTTTTTAATGTTTTGTATACTGYCACAGTTGCATCAAACATTGTATTATGTAGTTATACATATATTATGTAGTTGTGTATCTCATATTAGGCCTACACTTCCTGCCTTTAACTGAAAGTCGTTACGAGGAAAGATCTSTCGATTTATTTCATGTTAAGCCGAGCTGCATTGTGAAGTTTGCTCCCTGCTGCTGAAAATAACTATATGTTCTGTGTTCAGCTCAATCATGGCTCGGGGAAAATACTTTCAGCAGCGTAGACCATATTTTTTGGGGGGGGACGAGATAACACATATTTCCTCTTAACCCCTGAACTGCCTGTTGCAAAGAGACAAGCATAAGATATCCGTTAAGTCAGCATCATTTCCTGTGGGTATGGGTGTGTCTGTGCATGCGTGCGCGTGTGTGCATGTGTGCGTGTGTGTGTGCGAATGCGTGTGTGTGTTATTTATTTTTTTACATGAGGTCAAAGGCTGCAAACTTTGAACAAAGAGAGAGAGAGATAGCGCAGGGAGAGATGGAGGCGTGAAGGCAGAAAGTGAAAAGGAAGTGAATGTGGTAGAGGAACAGGAAGAGGTGTGTGAGAGTTTGTGACCCAACATATCTGTTTCTCCCGACCTGCAGTTGGGCCTCTCAGGYTTGAGTTCTCTACGCCTGTCAGCTTGGACACAGTGAGGAAGGAGAACCCAGGTCTGCAGGAAGGAGGTCGCTACAAACCACATGACTGTGTCGCCCTCCAGAAGGTTGCTCTAATCATCCCCTTCCGTCATCGTGACGAGCACCTCAAGTTCTGGCTCTACTACCTCCATCCCATCCTTCAGCGCCAACAGCTGGACTATGGTGTCTACGTCATCAATCAGGTGAAGCCAGAGAAACCAATCTAATCTCTGTGTATACGARTGGMTTCATCTATTCACTGAACTAGCCTTTCAGAGTCTGTCTGAATAAAGAAAACCGCTCAGTTGTCCGACATTTGTTTATTCATGCCTGAAGGTTTCCGCACAAGTAACCTCCCACCCCCTCGTTGTAGATTACAGGAAGAATGTTAACGTGTGTCGCAATATCCCGCCTGAAAGTTACAAATCAGGGTCTTTAAACCGAGGCTGAATCTCAGTAGCCTATCCTCCATTCCTTGTGTCCTCTCCTGCCGTCCTTCACCCTCGCTTCCTACAGAAAAGCGAGATGTACGTAAATGTACGGAACTACGAAATGATAGATTTGTACGAAATGCGACGTTTGTYAGAAACTAAGAGAGCTAAGAGAGCTCTGAGAGAGACACTGAGAGAGACACTGAAACAGGAGATAGACAGACATKGAGACAGACAAAGCTTGCACTTTCAGCTGTTTCTCCGAGAACAGTTGTTAGAGGGTGGACCGTGGTGGCTGTTATTGCCCCAGGCCCAGCCCGAACCTCAGCCCCAGCTTAGCCCTAGCCCCAGTCCATCTCCCCAGCTCCCCAGCCCCCCAGCTCCCCAGCCGCCCAGCCCCCCAGCTCCCCAGCGCCCCAGTTCCACACAAGCCCAGGCCTGTACTTTAAACACAGACATGGTTCAGCTGTTAGTTGAAGTTTATCCTCACTATCTGTGGACCACCAGCTGTCCTGCTGTGTTTCTCACAAATAATCAGAGGACACAGCCAAGCCACCATGATGAACAAATGGAAACCTTCTTATAAACAAACGGTTTGCAACATGGAGTGTCTCTATCAAATAACCGTGATGCCTGATGGGATGTCATCAAGTATGAGTTTATTCTAAAGCACCGTGTATTGTTTTAAAGGACAACATGTCTTACTGTAGGTAGGATAAGAGGAAATAAACATGGTTGACAGACAGCGTCTATTTCCTGATTGTGTGGTAAAGCAGGTCCATGTATTCCTGTTTGATGGTTTCTCCAATGGGCAAACCGTTTGTTAGTTTAAGTCAACAGATTTAGTGATTGTTAAAGGGTTTGAGACACAGGTGCGTCTTGCTCTCTTTGTGAACAGTTTATTTTCTTGTAAACAGATTAGAAACCAGATATGGCAGAATGAGAGCCCATCCTACAACACTAGAAGAGAAAAGGGTCAATGGCTCACAAGGAAATATTTTGCATGAGGGATCCATTCTCACCAGCTGAAGCTGTTTGACTGCATACCGCTGCTAGCTTCTCTCTTTTTTATTCTCCCCTCTTTCCTCCACACCTTTCCTCCTTTCCACCACATCCATCACCTCAATGAACTCTGCCTTTCCTAACCTGTAATGATAAAGAGACAGAGGATTCCTTATTTTTTCTTCCATAGGTTTWWAAKKYYAYYAYYAAAAAAYMWKKAWTTAAAGYAGCAATCCACAGTTGAAACAATAAAAGGGCCTGGAGAAATGTAACGACTCTTAAAATCATAGATGGAGATATTGATGCAAAGACTGACCATCCAAGATATCAACATTATAGTTTTAAGCATATTTTCAGGCTATGCATTTACAATGTTTACAAACATTGTTTACAAACATTGGAGTATAACCAGCTTATATTTTGGGTTCTGATGGGGTATGAAAGTTGAACAAAGCTCAAAGTCATTTAGAAGCTATATTCTTCAAGAYTCAATGCGTATCTATCATTKATTTATAAGTCCAAAATTGGATGTAGTAACTACAGATTTCCCCTTTAAAGCATGATTCTTATGAAAATGGTCAGGTACAGTAGTTTTCAGGATATAGCAGGTATCTCTAATTACGATGATCAAAGAAAGGCAAATGATTAAAGCAATTGTACATGAGAGGGTGTGCTTTTTTAGCACGGCTTTGCACTAGCGGTTCTGGGGGAGGGCCAGGGGGGGCCAGTGCCCCTGTGACAACAATTTTGGACCCCCTAAATGTGGAGTATGAAATCATTTTTACATAACTCATTTTTGCTATCGTTCTTTTTTTACATCTGTTATCAGACAGTGGCAACGATGATGATTATGAACATGGTATTTTGCCTGCTAATGCCTGCAATGCAGTGAAGAAAACGATATGACAACAATAACGTCTAATGTAACTGGCCCCTCTAACAGTACAACTGGCCCCAGCTTGGCCCCCCCCCAGTTGAAATGGTCTAGAACCGCCACTGCGGCTGTGATAGAATTGCAATATTGAAACAATGTTGCAAATGTCGGAGAGACAGATAGCAACGTATGTATAGTACAAACCCCTGTTGTTGCAAACCAAAAGTAATGCCTCGATCAGACCAACAGTGTCCTTGCGTTTTGGTTAATTTATCCAACGTATGCATCACATTGTATGTGTAGACTTGACAGAAATAGTAGCAAAAAGTGAATGTTGAACTTTTKTTGCACARATATCCAGTAACAATTTTGGAAGCCCGGGAGATAATGTCAAGATGCTTTTTATAGTGGAAATCAAGTTAACGGATTGCTTGGCTGGGCTGATGGGACAGTGGATGCGCAATAATTTCTCTGATGGAACAGAAAACAAGATTCCAATTTTTGCGTTATAGGCTTACCCGTGCTAAACGGGTTATTTAATATGGCTTAGACCCCATCTCAACCAATCACAATGCTTGTTTTGTCCAACCTGTTGAAGAATTTTAACTTTAGATTAAAATAAATAAACAATCAAATTCAATATTATTTCATTTTTGTGGTGTATTTGGATGACAGAATCACCACTTAGGACCTAACTGTCAGCTGATGACTACCACGCATTGATAGTGAACAGTAGCCTACTCCTATGAAGATAACATTGACAGTGTAGAGGAAAGAAGTGTGTCCTTCTACAGGTGCTTCCTGTTGTTGTGACAACATAGGCAGCACCTGAAACCAAAATAACATAACTTTTTCTCTCTCTCTCTCTCTCTCTCTCTCTCTCTCTCTCCCTCTCTCTCTCTGTCTCCCCCTGTCCCCCTCTCTCTCTTTCTCTCTCTCCCCATCCCTTCTCTCTCTCTGTATGTCTCTCTCTCTCTCTCTCTCTTTCTCTCTGTCTTCTTTCTCTTTCCCTCTCTCTCTGTTTCTCACTGTCTTTCTCTATCCCTCCCTCTCTGTTTCTCACTGTCTTTCTCTTTCCCTCCCTCTCTGTTTCTCACTGTCTTTCTCTTTCCCTCGATCTCTCTTTTTCTCACTGTCTTTCTCTTTCCCCCTCGCTCTGTTTCTCACTCTGACATACTAATAACTCTGCTTTCCACTCTCCTAGCACTGCATGTCTGCAACCAATCACATCTCAGCTAAAGTATGGTTGGGTTCTTCCAATGCTCGGTGGCTTTCTTCTCTTTCTGCTTTCTTCTTCTGAGGTAACTAAGAACTCTATGGTTCTCTAACACACCGCTGCTTATATTCTGACACATTTCTTAAAGGGAAGTCCCTTGGTTTTTCTATTTAGTGTACTGCATGATGGTTATGAAAATATTGTTTACTTTCCTCATGCTAAATGACAAAAATGTGCATATACCGGAACTTAAAAAAAAAAAAGTACACTTTTTGATGAACATTTTCTATGGACAAACTTTATTCAATTATATGTGAATATTTGTCAAATAATTTAGCATACCCATGTTTTGAAAATGACTGTAACTTRTTCATTAGGATGGAGACAACACYTTCAACAGGGCCAAGCTGATGAACATTGGCTATGCTGAGGCCCTGAAAGAGTATGACTACGACTGCTTTGTGTTCAGTGACGTGGACCTCATCCCCATGYATGACCGCAACACCTACAAATGCTTCAGCCAGCCCAGACACCTGTCTGTCTCCATGGACAAGTTTGGCTTCAAGTACGGCACAAAACTCAACCGACAACTTCTTTCTAATGCATCATCATTATTTCGATTCATTGGGACTCTCAGTTCCTCAGTTCATACCATGAGTACATAGCTAGAAGAGTAGTAAACAAGTATATCTATTRATGCTTAGCCTACCCTTTTCATTACTTGGCTCTTGGTATGGGCCAGATGAGAACTATTTTGTCTTTGTCTCATCCATAGGTTGCCCTATAACCAGTTCTTTGGCGGTGTCTCAGCGTTAAGTAAGGAGCAGTTCCTGAAAATCAATGGCTTTCCCAACAGCTACTGGGGCTGGGGTGGTGAAGATGATGACATTTTCAACAGGCAAGACAGTGCATTCCAATTCAAYCAGATTTTTAAAGCATTACAGATGAACCTATATTAAAGTCAGACTTGGCAATGGGGCATCATCACTTTCTAATGTTAGCGATGTATTGTATAATGTTCATGCAAAACACAATATATCCACCAGGGTGTTAGGGTCGGTCAATTCAGGAAGTAAACTGAAATGGCAATTATTTTTTCAATGATTTTTCAATCAACTGAAAAGGAGAAGCTATTTACTTAAAAAGTTGTGACATTTTTTACTCGGATCACTTCCTGAATTGAATTAGAATTGACCCCAYCCCTTTTGAATTTTTAACTCAAATCACTTCCTGAATTGAATTAGAATTGACCCCAACCCTGAATTCCACASTATTTCCAACTTGTCTGCAAAGTCCATTATAATAATAAACTGATTTCCACAGGGTGAGCTCCAGAGGAATGTCCATCTCTCGTCCAGATAGCGAGGTCGGAAAATGCCGGATGATCCGTCACGAAAGAGACAAACTGAACGACCCAAATCCTCAGAGGTAGAGCTTTAGAACAACCACATTCACCAGGTTCCCCACAAATCAAATCAAATCAAATCAAAGTTTATTTGTCACGCGCGCCGAATACAACAGGTGTAGACCTTACAGTGAAATGCTTACTTACAGGCTCTAACCAATAGTGCAAAAAAGGAATTAGGTGAACAATAGGTAGGTAAAGAAATAAAAACAACAGTAAAAAAAGACAGGCTATATACAGTAGCGAGGCTATAAAAGTAGCGAGGCTACATACAGACACCGGTTAGTCAGGCTGATTGAGGTAGTATGTACATGTAGATATGGTTAAAGTGACTATGCATATATGATGAACAGAGAGTAGCAGTAGCGTAAAAGAGGGGTTGGAGGGTGGTGGGTGGGACACAATGCAGATAGCCCGGTTAGCCAATGTGCGGGAGCACTGGTTGGTCGGCCCAATTGAGGTAGTATGTACATGAGTGTATAGTTATAGTGACTATGCATATATGATAAACAGAGAGTAGCAGCAGCGTAAAAACAGGGGTTGCGGGGGGGCTCACAATGCAAATAGTCCGGGTAGCCATTTGATTACGTTTTTATTTCCTCATGATAGTATCAGCATTGATACTCTGCCATCACAGCCAAGAAAATATTGGCTATTGTATGGCCCCAGAATTGACATATCAGTGCATCCCGAATATCTTCATATGAGGATGGTATACTGATAGTRGTTTCCTTTGCATCGCAGGTTTGACAGAATACAACGCACGAGACTGACGATGAATACCGATGGGATCAGCTCTCTCAAGTACGAAGTCATCAAAGTGGAAAAGGATCCTCTGTTCACGAAAATCACAGTAGATGTGGGGAAACCTTAGTGAAAGTGGATAAATGTGAGGAGTTATTTTGCACATCACTTATCACAAGGTGGCGGGCAGTGAAAGCACGGCAGAACCATGGAATACAATACTGAGAATGCTCTGAACGCGGGCATTTATTGTGGAAACAAATGGACAGCACTTGGACGAATAAGATGGCACAACAAGACCTTGTYAATATCAGAGTGGATCAAAATGTTTGGTCAACATGTTTGATGGCAGTACAAAAGGSAGAGTGKGTGGGACGAATAACTTATTTTGTASATKATTTGTAWTGAGTTGCCTGTGTGTAATTCTGTACGGGACAACTACTTGATTTAAATGCGTATATAAGTTTCATAAATATGTATATAGTTAATACATATTTTATACATTGTTTCTTCTTGCATTTTTGGCAGAGATATTTGAGATGATTATGGTTTAATATGTTTGAAACTGTGTGAAAGGTCTTAATCCCGATCTACAGCAACTGTTGGTTTGGTTACTTATACAAAAACATCAGTTGATACACACTTGTTTGCTGTATTCTGTACATTCACTACCCACAGGTAGTGATCATGATCACATGATCACACGATCACTTCCATGCTTCTTTACATTCAAAACCTATTCAGTACCTGTTACATGAATGATCACTTCCTTGTTTCTGCAATGAGTATACAAATCAGTCAGGAACAAATATACGACCTACCATCACGATGGTGTAGTATGTAGGTATGGTCAGTCTCAGTCCCCACCCACTTGGCTTATCTTAAATATGTAGAAATACTGGTTTGGTGAGCAGGTTTGGTGCACCCAACCTGTCACTGTATTTCATGTGACTGAAAGCAAAAGCCTAATGTCTGGTGTTCAGTCATAGGAATAGAACAGGGAGAAGTTACTAAATAAAAAAATTGTTTTACATTTGAATTATTCAAATAATTGTTTTATTGAATACATTTTACTTTATTCTCCAGTTGGGCTATTGAATACATACATTTATTAGAAATAGAATTATTGGAATACATGTTTTATTGAGTTTATTTTATTTCAAGTCTCCAGTTAAGGACTCCAAAAAGTGACTACAGTGTCACGCCCTGGCCTTAGTATTCTTTGTTTCCTTTATTATTTTAGTTAGGTCAGGGTGTGACATGGGGAATGTATGTGTTTTTGTTTTGTCTAGGGTGGTTGTATGGTTTAGGGGGTTAAGTAGAGTAGATGGGTTTGTGTTTAGTGTAGGTGTCTAGCTGTGTCTATGGTTGCCTGAATGGTTCTCAATCAGAGACCTGTCTCTTATACACATCTAGATGTGTATAAGAGACAGGGGTTACACCAAGCAGTTTAATCTCCTCAATTTGCCCAGATACAATGCTTTTAGTTTAAAAATATATATATTTAGCACTAGCTTATTACCAGTCAACCCTTCTAAAACGGACAGTTTTTTTTGTTAAACGTTGCAGTGGTTTCACTTGCTGTGGGAACTGACGTGTATAATGTTGAGTKATCAGCGGACACACTGGCTTTTCTCAAGGATAGTGGTAGGTCTTCAGTAAAAATAGAGGCATGCCTAACTCTACCTGGTTAGCGTTAGAGGCAAGCATTTAAGAACACCCTCTGTGTTCTGTAACTCGATCCACAAGCTGCCGCTTATCCTGTCTTTGGATTGGTGGATACATCTCATTATTGTAATCCTTTTAAAATATTCGACGAGGGTCGTTGACGTCAACCGCCTGTATTCAATATAGAGACTCTATGATACTAGCCTAATTTCATGAATATGCATAGCCATCTCTAGACAACGCCCATACGAAGTGTTTTTCCTCAAAGTTGCCGGGATGTCACTTGTCCTACATATATCAGTAGAATCGTAACAACTTTGGCATTATGAAACTTCTATTTGATCAAATAAACCCCACGTAGCAAATAAGCTATACKTTTTTTGTTGACCGCATTTGATACTCATTGACTTCCATACAAAAACACCTCGCTTGGTGAGCGAAACACAACGAAAAAAACACCTGCTGGAGGGAGACAGATTTCGAGTTCGCCCTCTCTCTTCCTCTTCCTCTCTTCTATTACCTACCTACCTGATGCAATCTATGACGTGTGATTGATAGGAGAATATGTAAAGCAGGGTAATACAGCAGCCGATAGTCATCTAATGAAAAGCATGAATAGACGCACACCCAAAAATATTTAGAGGTGCTGACTAACGGAAAGGTAAACTTGAGATACAAAAACTATCACGAGTTGGTCATTAGATACAGCATATTATAACTGGTTTGTTTGACTTGTGCATATTTTGACATTATCAATCAGTCTGCTGCCGAAACAATGTATGTGTTATGGTTTTACATCCTCTGTCGCAGCTAGACAGCCTGCTGTTGTTCCGTTAGGGTGAGACATGTATCTTGTCAGTATATCTATCATCTTTGGTAGAAGGGAAAAGTTGTAAACAGCAGAAATGGTGCCGCCTGTTGTTAACATGAAGTTGTTTGACTTGAATTATTGTCGAAATAAGGGCAAAATATAAGTGATGTATTTTAAACTGTTTTCCAAATCCTTTCTACCTTAAAGATATCTAGAATTGATCATGATGAAGACAAGATAAGTGTTAAGATTTAAAGAAAACAGACAAACTACTATCTTCAAAATMTATCCATTTTTATTCATGTAAATAAGTACTGTACACAACAAATAACAGACACAAACAACATTTTTAATACTTCAAATGTAAACATATAATATTCAAACACAAGAAAATAACTACCATGGTACTGTTGGACACTTTCTCCTCCAAATTGTTTTTTTTCCTTCTTTTTTGTCATGGAACAAACAAAATGCATTGTAGTTTCAGGTGTGTCTTCTGAAATCTGGGGCTATTCCAGTGTAAATCCTGTACTGTGTAGATTAGATTACATAGAAAACTTCTATAAAGTGCTAGGAGTCGTCCACATCACATCTTTGTGTCATCAGCTATTCTGTCCGCATGAACGTAGTATTCATCGTAACGTAACCAAAACAGTGGCACTTTATTGGTCTGGTCCCTCTCAATTCGACTGGTGTTCGACTGTTGCCTTTTATCGTGTTTGTTTGGCCCTACGTTTGTATGTTAATATGGCAGACTGCTGGTGTAACTATGGCAGACATGTTGTGTGTCAGTAAATACAACACCGGGAGTTACAAAAGAGGGAGGTGTACATTTGGGGTTATGGTCAGGAATAATAATGCACAAGAAGGACCGTGGCAATTGCAACAGAAAGTACAATGATGATTGGATCGTTTGTGAGCAACACGTGAGACCCAGCCTCCATGTGTAGCCACGTGCTCGGCGAAAAACCCCAAAGATGGTGTCTGAACTACAGGAAGTCAGCTGTTCAAGGAAAAAGACAAGTAAAAGTGTACAATTAAGCCGCCCGCCCACGACTCAACCTCATCACAATGTTGACTCAACGTTTTGGCACTGGTGACAGTGTTTACTGAACGACACATATTCAGATATATATATTCTATATTGAAGATATATCTCATCAACGTCTGTTCTCCTGTCACTGTTAACCTGTGACTTCACAATACATATATAAATGAAGACGAAGAAAAAAATGAATACGCAGTCACATTTCTCCCGTGGTCATGTTAGTAATACAGCTTTTTAACACAGAATCTTGAAGCCTGCGGGGGGGAAAACCCAGTAGGTTGTCCAACAACAACAGCCCATCTCTTTAGTCCATTATGCCTGTCTTAGAGGGTTTATGCTTTGGCACACATACCGTACAGGTCCTATCTACGCTATTAGAAAGCATGAAATTTAGTTCCATCCTCACACTTCAGAAAACCTGTCACAAATGTCAGACGGATGATTGTTAGCTAATAAACAACCTTTGTCATTATCAGACTGCACATTCACATACAGAAGTACAGAAATTGACGCCTCACTGCCATAGTACAGTACATTTAAAGCAGTAATCTGACAATAAGGTCTCTGACATCCCTTCAGGGTTCTAAAGAAGCTTCGATCTTTTTGCTTTGTCATTCCAGAACATTCCATGGCCTCTCTTTTGGAGTGTTAACATTATCTCCACCACGATTGCAGGCACTGTGCTGGGCGTCATGACAACAACGACAAAACATTAATCTTTTTAAACAAACACCATTAAGTTCCATTTTTTCAGATGCAAAACTAAATTGATCAATATGCTGTATTCAAAATGTATTTTATTTGGGATTGGTTCTTGTTCTTCCAGTTCATAAAAAAAAGTACTTCTCATGGTAACAAAGCGAGGGAGAGAAAATAGACTTTGAATCAAAATGACTGTCGGTTGGCAGTTGATTGGAACTTCCTTCTTTTTACATTGTCGAGCGTGTCGCTGATCCTGGTCGAGTGAGCACACAGAAACTGTGTACTCTTCATGCTCTGCCTGGGGTACAACTTTGAAGTGTATTCAAGTCTTTCAGTCTTTTCAATCTAGCTAGCGAGGGGCACAAGGCTGTTCCTCGGAGAACACTTCATGGGATTGTATCATCTTTATTGATTTGCATTGATTTGCATTGATTTGCATTGAGTTTCAGTGTTGAACTTCTGCCACTCGTTCTCGTGTCGCCCTACAAAGAACGCTAACCCTGGGCAGTCCACTGAGAAATAATTAAAAGAACGCTACAATAAAGTAGAAAACCCTCCTCTCCAGAATGACCCATCTACAGGGGCCTCAGCAGTTAATCTGGGAGAGGGATAGGAACAGACACAGGGTGCGTCCAAAATGGCACCCTATACCCTACATAGCGCACTTTTTTGACCAGGGCTTTGGTCGAAGGTAGCGCACTATGTAGGGAATAGAGTTCCACTTCAGGTGCAGCCTTGGATTCACACACAGCTCTCCCTGGCCTTCTCGTCTGTGAGGAAAGACTTGAGCTGAGTAATGTCCACTGCCACCGCGTCTCTCTTGTGCACGGAAATGTCTTTTAAGTGGTCCTCGTCACTTTGGTCCTTGGCGAAATTGACAAACACCTGAAGACAAGAGAACACACACAAACCAGATGAATCAGTGTGCTATGCAAGCAACGGTTGTTTAATTTGTATTTTGATTTAAATGTTTTTCTTTTTATTGTTCTATTTTGTATTGGCGATGAAACACTAATTTCATCTAAACCTATGCAAGACCCCCTAGAAAAACAACTTTATTTCAATAAAAAATTATAATAATAAAGGGATAATTGCTATGATAATCAAAATGGCCGACGACAACATTCAACCAGCCTCAGTGCTTACTTGATCTAGTGTTGTCTGGGAAACAGAGTAGTCCTCAATGTGCAGCCACTCCTTGTTCTTGGCCAGGATGCTGAAGATGCGTGCCAGGGAGGTTTTGGAGGAGGACAGCTGATACTGCAGCATGTTCCTGTGCTTCTCCTTCAGAGTGCTGCCTGGAAGCTCCTTCTCAATAAATTCCATCACCGGCCTCAGGTCCGGGTCTGGTCCTGCCACCCGGAGGATGATGGTGTAGCCATCCCCAAATCTGAATGAGGAAACGCATAGGGATGATTAGCGTTAGCTCAATGTTGATCCAAAATGGCCACCGTGCTTCTTCACCAATGTAGTGAATCACTACTGAACATCCCATCTCTCACTCTCTCTGTTCTTACCTGTTCTTTAAGTGCTGTACGCTGCCCAGGCAGCGGAACCTCCCATTGACCATGATGGCCATCCGCGTACACAGGGCCTCACACTCCTCCATACTGTGCGAGGTGAGAACCACCGATCGCCCCTCCTTGACGATACTGAGAATGCAGTTCCACAGAGCCCGTCTGGCCTTTGGGTCCATACCAGTGGTGGGCTCGTCCTGTCAGTCACAAAGAAGAACACCACCACAGCCTGGTCAGACTAGGCCCAGGAACAAGTTGGTGTAGGAAACAACATCCTCTAGCGCCTGGTCTATTGTTGACATCCTCAATGGAGAGATTGGTTTCTAGGTTATAGGTTGGGTTGGGAGTTTTTCCAACTGACCATGTGATCAGGAAAAACTCTGGGCCCTAGATACTGTAATAGGTATTGAACTTGAATTTAAAAAGGTTGGTCCAGTTCACAAACATTGCTATCATGTAACGTACCATGTCTGAAAAAACATTATAACAGCGTTTGGGTATATGAACAAATGATTAGTTAGTTAAAAGGCTCAGAAAGTAGGACTACTCACCAGGAAGACCACCGGGGGACCACCGATCAGTGCCATGGCCGTGGAGAGTTTCCTCATGTTCCCTCCACTGTAGCTCCCTGCTGCCTTGTCCACATACTTGATCAGGCCTAGTTTACGGATGCCCCACTCAGCAACCTGGACCAGAGAGAGAGAGAGAGGTGCCAAAGACATGATTAGACAAACAAGATAACAAGATCACATACTATAGCCCACCAGGGCTGGGGTCAATCCCATCTTACTTCAGTCAATTCAGGKAGTAAAACGAAACAACCCGTCCTTAAAACAACAACCCGTCCTTAAAACAACAAATTGTCCTTAAAACAATTACCTGGCCTTAAAATGGACCAACAAAAAGGCAGAGATAAGGTCTCCAAATAAAGAGCATGACATAGTTACCTGTCCTTTGACAGAGCACAAAATGTCACGATTGTAAGAATGTTATTTTTTTGTCAGGAGGATAACACACGGACACACACTCACTTCACACACTTCCTTCTCGGGAACCCCCCTCAGGATGGCGTAGAACTCAAGGTGCTCCCTGCCAGTCAGCAGGTCGTTGATAGCATCAAACTGAGGGCAGTAGCCCATGTTCTGGTGCACCTCGTTTATCTCCGTCAACACACTGACAGACCACACAGAGAACGCACACTGTCAGTCACAACAGCACACACCTCCAAGCTATTTAAGACTCTGTTCACAGTACGTATTTCAAGACGTTGTAAGGCTATTTCGAGACTATTGCAATGTACAAGGGTCATGGAAGCTTCAGTGTGAACAAGGTCTTAGAGGCTATAACCAATCATGCATTTAACCATTAAGATATACTGTAAAATACGGTACCTGTATACTGTATAAGTCCCGCAATAACAATTTGTTCAGCTTGTTTAATTATCTTTACTATCCTTCTCACCTCTTTCCCGCCAGGTAAGCTTCTCCACTCGTGACTATTGAGTCTCCAGTCAGCATCTTGAAGGTGCTCGTCTTTCCTGCTCCGTTGACTCCAAGCAGACCAAAACACTGGAGAGAGAGAGGAGAGAAGAGTTTCACTGGACTGAACTACCAACAGGATATGGAAAGGGGAGAATCTATGGGCAGGGCCAGCTACTTTTCCTGACCATCTGACCTGACCAGTAAAGCTAATCTATTGTAGACCAATGATCAGGTGAGGTCATGTGACCAGGAAAACTAGTCTCGTGAAGTCTAATGGTCATGTGACCAGGAAAACTAATCTAATGGAGGCTAATGAGCAGGTGAGGTCATGTGGCCAGGAAAAACTCCCGTCCCTATCTATGCTGTACAGTGGTAGCAGAGCCAGCTCACCTCTCCTGGAGGAATTCCCACACAAAGACGATCCACTGCTGGTTTCTGTTTTCTATTGTACACCTTGGTCAGCTGCTTGAGTTCCAGAATGTCAGACTGTCCCCCTCCTCCCAGAATCCTTTGCCTCTCTCTGGCCACGTCTTCATCCTCTTCACCAATAGGTTTCTGGTCGGTGCTCATAGATCTGAGACAACCAATTAGAGATCAAGGAGAATATTTACAGCAGATCGTTATGAATACAAAATGTTTTACTGACTTGACAATTTAGATTTGTATTATTTTTTAAATAGAAAGTGGATAAAGGACAACAAAAGAGTCAGATTAATCTGTCCAATGAAATGTGAGGCCACGCCTACCTGGCCTTGATACAGAAGCGGTATTGGATGAGCACGGTGATAGTGAAGAAGACCACACCCTGCACAGCCATGGCGAACAGGTTCTTGCCCACCATGTCCCACGCCAGAGGGGAACGGAACCGGTTCTCACCTTGAACCAATGGAAGGAACAGATGATTGTCAAGAAACAGAAGCACAGCATTGACAAATGTACAATAATAATWWAAAAAAKCATTAAATCACAAACTTGATTCATTGACATTACTTTTTTGTCCCAAAGTAATAACGACCTATGACCTATGACCTGAGCCTACTTACCAAACCTCTCCAGAGCGTCGGCCATGGCCTGGTTCTTCACCATGTCGATGAGGCCTCGGCCCAGACAGAAGTGAGGGAAGATCAGGAACACGTTCTTCAGGATGTCGTTGATCCCGCCGATCTCCTGTTGTCACATAGTAGAACAACACACAATCAGTCAAACTGTCACATTAATTTCTAAACTCCCAATTTAATTCAAATCACTTTAAATGTTGTAATAAAATAAGTGCTGAATTGTAACAGCATGTCACATGGATAAAAAGCATTTCCACAGGGATCTTTCATTTCTGCAGTATGGGTCCACCTAATGACTTTCACAAGTTCTATGAAGTCTCATTAAGCCCTATAAGTCACTATGAAGTCTAACGAAGCCATATGAAGCCCTATTAAGTCCCTATGAAGTCTAACGAAGCCCTATGAAGACTTGTTGTACGCACGTTGCTGCCGAAGAGCTCGAGGACGAAGGTGGAGACGCTGCCGTTGATGCCGATGAGGATGTTGACGGAGGTGAGCACCACGTAGGCCGTGCTGGGGATCTTAAAGAAGAAGGACGCCGGGTACATCAGGGGCGTGATGGACCACCTAGGAACAGACATCAACAGGAAGTTAGAACAGGTACGTTGTAACTCCCAATCGTATATAGACGCAGCCTTGCATCGCTAGGACATATGGTGTGTGAGTGACGTAGTTTGTGTGCGACATATCGTGTGTGTCGAAGGCAGTGTCTGTGTGCCTGCACGTGTTTTCTGCGTGTGTGTTCTTCTGCCCGTGTGTGTTTCTGCGTGTGTTCATGTGTGGTGTGTATTTCTGCGTCTGTGTGCCTCTGTGTGTGTATGTATGTGTCCCTCACCCATAGAGCAGCAGCAGCAGGGCCAGTACAGGCAGGTTGGTGGAGGAGACGTAGGCGTCTTGTTGGAAGCAGATGAAGATGATAATGACCAGAGTAGCAGGGACGATGTAGTTACACTGGAACATACAGGAAGAGGCCAGGACATTCAGGACTTTCTCATACAGTCACATACCATTTCAGGGTAAAGGAACATGCTGCGTACAGTCCAGATACAGAGTTTTTCCAATGAGTTGACTTCAAACAACGGAGAAGATGTGTTTGTGACATTTCCATGGTGTCTCAAGTCATTTGTATTTTTTATAAAAGTCTAATATACAGTTATTGAAAGTCACATCGCGTGTACAGTCTTCACATTATGCTGCCTTCAAATGACATCTAAAAAGGTGTACGTTCACTAGTCACTGTAAGGCTAATATACTGTATATGGTATACTGTATATCCACACTGACCTCTCTACACTCGTAGAACTTAAAGTTCTTTGGCTGTCGCCATAGGAGAAACCTTTTTGGTTCCAGGTAGAACCCTTTTAGGTTCTAGGCCAGTGGGGGCTGCTGAGAGGAGGAAGGCTCATAATAATGTCTGGAAGGGAGTCAATGGAATGGCATCAACCACATTGAAACAACGCCTTTGATGTATTCTGATACCATTCCATTGACTCCATTCCAGCCATTATTATGAGCCGTCCTCCTCTCAGCAGCCTCCACTGTTCTAGGTAGAAACATTTTGGGTTCCATGTAGAACCCTCTGTGGAAAAGGTTCTACATGGAACCCAAAAAAAGGTTCTACATGGAACCAAAAAAGGTTCTTTAAATGGTTTTCCTWTGGGGACAGCCAAATAATCCTTAAAGGMTCTAGATAGAACCCTTAATGGTTCTTAATAGAACCCTTAAAGGTTTTAGATAGAACCTTTTTTCCCCCAAAGAGTGCAGGATGAGACGAGAAGCCTTACCATGTCCCAGATGAAGTTGGACACCCAATAGAGGAAGGGCTGCACCCCACTGATGAACTGCATGTGTTTGGCCTTGTTGACTCTCTCCTGGATGAGGAAGACTACGAAGCTGGCCGGGACGAAAGACATGGCGAAGATCACGCAGATGGACACCAGCACGTCCACAGAGGTGGTCATCCTGGAGGGAGCACGCAGAGGGAAAGAAGCTTCTGAGTCATACATAGAACAAGTTATAAAGCATTATGCCTGGATGCTTGAAGTAAAGTGTTGCCATGCTTTTTTATAAAAAAATAAATAGTAATTAGGTTGGTACTTACACTTGTTCTATTTCACACACACAGTGTGTATTATATGCATGTGTGATTTGAAATGTGTTTTTTGCGTATCCCAACTCTCTCTGATTCACCCCCCCATTGAGCAATTAGGATTAAGTGCCTTGCTCAAGGGCCCATCAACAGATTTTTCACCTTGTCGGCTATTGCGATTCGAACTAGCGACCTTTCAATTACTATAAGGAGGTGCATTGTCATACTGTATATTTCTTCCAATCCATGTTATTGATAGATGAGAAATTTATTTCATGGAAGAATTTGAGTTGTCGGCTAGGTACTTACAGTGCGACCTGGGACAGTTGCTCCTTGGTGAGGTTGAGTGGGTGGTTGAAGGCACGGATGCCATACTTGCTGGAGTCCTGGCCGGCGGGCAGGCTGGCGCGCAGGATTCCGTTGTTCATCACGTTCAGGAAAGACCCGATGCTGTGCCACCCCTTGTTGTTGAACCAGATCTGGATGGGGTCAGAGGTTACAGGACAGAGGTTAGGAGGGAGGAGCTATTAAAACAGAGGAAGGAAGAAGTGGTTTTGTGAGGTCTTAAAATGGCGGAAGCGATAAATGCGAAAACTGACTAAGCACACACACACAAAGGCCTCATCTTCCGCTTCTTGGTAGAATAAASGAAGTGATGATGAGTGACTTTAGGTTCTGGAACAAAAGGTCTTTGGTCTGGATATAATCAACATCGTTCAAGTTCCCTGAAAAACAGTGTGAGCGTTTCCTCAAGTCTCATTTCCTGGTCATGGCATTTCCGTCGGTCTTAACCTGCTCATTAAGGTCAAAGTGCAGTCGTAGCAATTTTAAAAGCTGTGTAAGCATAGAAATCTACTGTGTTGGGTCTGAAACAATGTTCCCACAGTACAAGCGGCACGAAGTTCAACATGTGATTAAATGAAATCACTGTGCAATTGAAATTGTGCAACAAAAGACCTGCAGTTGAACCCTACATTTATACAAGTGTGGAAAATTTGCACCAAAGCACTAAACTAACCTTGACGTTGTTCTTAGTGTCCAGTCCCTGGATAAAACTGGATAAGCTGGCAAGGAAACGGTCAGCAGCAGTCCCCTAAACAGAGAAAGACCGCAAAACCCAGTTTAGTACGCAAGCTAACCCTAACAACATTAAATGCCAACATTTAAACAAATAGCAAGTATTGGTAATCATAGAAATTTAATTGTTAGAAGGGACAAAGCCCCTCAGACCCTAATAATTTGAGTGAAACACTCATGAGTACACTCAATATGGCCGCCGTTACACACAAAACAGAACCTGGACTTGAACGTCCATTCTAGCCATTCTATTTCTATGTTGATAATACTGTACAGTACATTGGCATTGTTCCAGGGTAAGTATAGGGGATATTAAGTATGTAATGGTAAGGCTTACTCTTTCCAGGTGGAAGCGTCGTCTGATCTCAGAGATGGCCTGATCAATATCATCACCTGGTGGGAGGAGCTGAGTGTTCCTAGCGCCCAATGAGAATCCACCATATCTGCATAAAAAAAAAAKAAAKAWWTGCATATTATTGAATAATGTGGTACAGAACGTTCTCAGACCACTACTGATGCCTATGGCGCGTTCTAAAGACCTACAGTGTATTTAGCATTGAGAGATTGACGCCTGCCAGTTTACCTGAATTCATTGACCGAGATTTTGTTCTTCAAACTGTGAAAAGACACCYTGTACAGTATTAACATAATGTTCCACCTCCTTTTTCATTGAAATCAAATGGCGCATTAAAATGAACATCTACATTTGTAATAAAATAATACAATCAATTATACCTTTTCCCGATAATCTGAGCATAGGTTTTGACCAGGTAATCTGAGATATTTCTGCCAGTCAGATTTTGCAGGGTACCTTTGTCACTGATTTTCACCTGAAGAGAAAGAACGAGATTAAACTTTTGTGGATACTACATGATCTGCATTTCTCTGTGTGTGTGTGTTTTTGCGTGTGCGTGTGCGCGTGTGCGTTTTCTCATGTGTGTATACCTGTGGAGGAGGCAGACCACCAGCTCCCGCTGGGCATTCAGGTAGCATCTTCTTGCGTCCTTCACAGCTGCACTCACACAGAGGAGAGGGGTTTTCCATACTCCAGTTGCCATTCATAAAGATGTCCCTCACACTCTCCGGTACCTCAGGAGCGGCCCACTCATCATCCAACGTGTTGCAAGGAGCATGACTGTTGAGAGAGGTAGAGAGAGGTAGAGAGAGAGAGAGAGAGAGAGAGCGAGAGAGAGAGAGCGAGCGAGAGCGAGAGAGAGAGAGAGAGAGAGAAAGAGTTATAATCACTCTTCAAAGCGACAAGTATTTAACTATCAACTCTTTTACAACCAGTGAATATCGATACTGTAGTTTAGCCTCATTGTATTTGGTCAGTAGGGGGGGTGGGGTCAGACTTACGGTGAGTTACAGCGTGAACCAAAGCCATCATAGTTTGTCAGGGCACCCAACAGCTTGTTAGTGTCTGCATCCTCAGGGGCGTCGTTGCTGCGATGAGATAATATTGTACCATCGTCAAGGAAACAGACACGGCACTACTTCTTACAACCCAATGGGTGACCTTCATTGTATACGTTTATATAACATAATTTCTCTATGTAAGAAACACTATACTTTGGTTTTGAACTTTGATTTCCAGGCTTTCTAACCTCGGTTCAAATAACTGAGTGAATGCGAGAAGTATCTACATATTCAAAGATATATGAAAACAAATAAACATTCTGTTGGCACTAATATCGCTCCATAAAGTTAGCGTTGGTCGTACCTGATGAAGGTGAACTGTTCTTCGTACATGCCAGGCTCCAGCTCTAGACTGGGGTACTTTCCAAACGGAGGGACGATGAGACTGAAGACGAGGGCGATGCACACAAACACAGCAGGAAGCACGATCTGAAACCAACACAGGACAAGGCTCCGTTTACAACAGGAACTGATATTTGAAGTTGAAGATCTACTTCGCTACCAAATGAAGAGGTTCCAAGGTAAACACGGCAATTACCCACAATGCCAGRAYAAATATGGTATAAACTTGCGCAGTACAATAGATGCAGAGAGGTAAATGTACCTGCTGCACCATTGCTAGATCATGTAATGATGATGAATTAAAATGTAACACTTAACAACTTTGATCAACTTTGATTTTATTTGTAATGCCCTGATGAGTCCAGTTTACCTGAGCGAAGAAGCCTTTCCTGGAGCGCCGGGCATACAGGAAGCGTTTCCATATCAACGCCACAAACTGCTGTCTAATCAGACGCCAGCCTTTGACCTGGTACGAGCCTTTACCATCCGAGCCTCCCAGCCAGTCCGTCTCACGAGATTCTGGGGCAGGAAGAGGAGAAAGTGAATGAGCCTCAAGTGTTCGAGGGTTTCCACTAGTTACCACAGCCACAATGTCAAAATATCGCAAAAATGAATAAAATGTTTAATTTAAGGTTAGGGTTAGGCATAAGGTTTGTTTGTATGATTAAGGTTAGGGTTAGGTTTAAAATCAAATTTTAAGAAGATAAATTGTAGAAATAGTAGAAATAGGTAGTGTTACAAGGCTGTGGTAACTAGTGACGACCATGTTCAAGGGCAAAATGCACAGATATGATGCTTTAAAATMAGATGAGATCCTTTTAGTGAATTAACGGCGAAACGAAGAGCGCTTCATTCCAATGGAACGTGAGAGGAGTGAAGTGATGGTTCATGTCTAATAAATGGTACCTGGGTCACCTTCTGAGTCGTTGAAGTCGAAAGCGTCGTCCTCGGTGAAGGGTTTCAGACAGCTCTGGTGGTCTCCGAAWGCGTGTCTGCGGTGCCTACGAGCCGGGATGGTGCCATCTGAATGAAAGGCGACATAGAGAAGGTTGAGTCACGGAGTAATAATGAGTAACGGAACACTAATAAATGAAGTATTTMCTATAAWGGGGTTTCAATGGGGTAGTATGATAATGTCTCACCAGATTTGGGAAGTTCAGCAGCGTCCACTCCACTGTCCTCTGCTACTTTCAGGAAAATCTACAAAAATGTATTGTAAATATGTTTTTTTATAAAGGAACCAAAGTCAACATACATGCATCAAATAATCAACTGCCACAATACCTCATTTATAAGAATATAGCATGTAAATATCTGAAAAAAATTGTCAAATCCAACAGCTTGGTTTATTTGCCGTACCTCTTCCAGGGTGGTGTCTGAGATGCCGTAGCTGGAGATGCCGAGGTCAGACAGGCGGTCGTCGATCTCGTGGAAGAGTTCCACGAAGGCTCCGCCTTTGGCCGCCTTGTAYGGCAYAACGTAGGTGAGTTCATGGCCCAGGTCCTCAACCAGCCTGGCAGCGGGGACGTGCTTGAAGATCACATTGGAGATCATGGTTACGTCTGCGAGGAGGATAAGGATCAAAAGGATTATCGTCAGCGTCATTATCGTCAGCGTCATTATCGTCAGCGTCATTATCGTCAGCATCATAGTCATCATGTTATTGTTATCCAAAAAAGGATGAGTACCAAACGGTTTAAATGATCCTTTATTGTTCCTTTCTGATCAAATTGAAAACGGTACAATAAAACGACCCTTCTACAGGGATCAAGGTGTGCCCGTAAGGCATTTTTCTGACTTACCAATAGTGGTGGCTTCACTCTCAGGTTCACTACCCAGTCCAGCATCAGAGCTGCTCTCAGAAACACTGTCCCCCTGCAGAGAGAAAAACGACACTGGTTAGTCTAACTGAGGTAAAATTCTCTTTAGCATAAGGTGCATTTATATTTGTCTGGCACAGGGCGATTAACTTGGTTATTATGTGAATTAAAGATCAGAGCAGTCTAGCTGTGAGAAGAATTCAATTTCTGCCAATTCTCATAACTGTGATGTCTTTAAATCTACCTTTAAAAGTGAGTACCGTAGTTTATATGTGTCGGGAGGTGTCGGGATCTGGGGGATTTTCGTCCCTTCATCCCGGATGRATTTCAATCTACCTTTAGGACTGTGAGGGCCTGAGGTTGCGGCTGAGGGAGGCCCACCTTCTTGCTGTAGGAGACAGAGCTGCTGCTGGAGGAGTTCCTACAGGAGCTGAGGGTCAGGTCGAAGTCTCTCTTCACCAGGGTCAGGTAGTAGCCTGTCCCCAGCTGGGTCTTCAGGAACAGGGAGGAGCCCACGCAGCACAGCTTGCCGTGGGAGATGATGGCGATGCGGTCGCCCAAGATGTCCGCCTCGTCCATGTGGTGAGTTGAGAGGATGATGGTGCGGCCTGAGGGGGAGCGAGAGAGAGAGGGGGGGGGAGAGTGAGGGGGGGAGGGGGGAGGCGATTGAGGGGGGGGGGAGAACCAGGGGAGGGTGTTAAGAACCAAGAAGAGGACATTAGATTGGATACAAAGCTAGCCGTTAGCCTATTTACATAATCATTTGCCTGCTTCCATACACATTTGTTTCAGAGCAATTGTTTGCATAATGACAGTCTCACTCCTCCAACACAGGAGAAATAGTAAAAATTCTATGTACAGTTCGTTACCTGCACGATACTTCAGAAGCAGGTCCCAAATGCCCCGGCGTGCGTAGGGGTCGACTCCAGCAGTGGGTTCATCCAGGATCACGACCTTTGACCCTCCAACGAACGCCAACGCCACTGACAGTTTCCTCTGCATGCCCCTGAGACCAAAACAAACAGGGTCGATCAGCTTCAATTATTCTCAGCAATACTACTATTTTTAACAACAGCTGATA
Organism: Salvelinus sp. IW2-2015; assembly: GCF_002910315.2. NCBI lineage: Eukaryota > Metazoa > Chordata > Actinopteri > Salmoniformes > Salmonidae > Salvelinus > Salvelinus sp. IW2-2015. Next base: position 46,508,199 of record NC_036853.1, read on the forward strand.
TAGTTGTTATATCGACAGGAAGGAGAACCCCTTACCGGACAGCGTGTTTGCTACGACACTGGCGTTTGTGAGGCAGGCCGATGTCGTTGACGATCTGCTCCATCTCAGCCTTCACCTTCTCCTCAGACAGACCCTTCAGACGGGCATAGAACCAGATGTGCTCCTCCACCGTCAGCCTGGGACAGAGGAGGAGGAGGAGGAAGAGGAGGAAAAGGAGGAAGGTACGAGGGAAGAAAAAAACAGATACGGCCAGTCATAAACAAACAGCTACAATCGTATTATGCGAATCAACTTGAAAACTTGAGTTAGAACTACTAGTCATTTTGTTTTACTTGAACTAGTAAAGTACTAAAACTGTCAACCCCTGTGAGTATGTATAACAGTCATAGTACAGTAGCGATTACTTACATGCTGAAGAGAACGTTGTGCTGAGGGCAGACGCCCAGGTTCTGTCGGATGGCGCTGAGCTCCGAGCGGATGTCCTTGCCCAGGATGTAGGCGGTGCCAGAGGTGGGCGGGAACAGACCCGTCAGGATGGACCTATCAGAACACACAACCCTACCTGTCAATTAACACAATTTAACTCAACACAGTTTAGTTTCAAACATTTCCTATGTACACATATTGCATCGGACTGTTGTATTTTCAACGTGTCAAAATGTTTTAATTGTATCTGTCCCGACGTTAATAACGATCCAAACAAAAGATTGCCCTTACACACAAATTCATTTCAGCTGTTTAAAATGTCTAGATTGATAAAAGGTGTATAAACCCCATAAGCCGTCCTGCCACAGCTCTGTGAACCGTGGCACATTAAAGCATATGATTGGTCTAGTTATGTAAGGGATCGAGGGGATTGGATGCAGGTTTTAAAGAAACGCCCCTCAAGATTAAGCTCTTTGATCCTAGGCCTTACATGGTGGTGGTCTTGCCGGCTCCGTTGTGCCCCAGGAAGGAGGTGATCTGCCCCTCGTAGAAACCCAGGGTCAACCCGTCTACAGCCAGCTTGTTGCCATGGCTATATACCTTCACTAGGTTCTTGATGTAAACACCAGGCTCGATGTGAGACGGCTCCTCTTCGATGCACACAGCTGAGGACGAAACAAGACAAAATTAGCATCTGAAATATCTCAAATCAAAATCACCCCCCCCAAAAAAGTGTTAAATCCATTAAAGAAAAAGAGGTGTAAGCAGATTTTCTTGTTAAAATTTACCTTCTGCGTTTCCTTCCTTTCTTTCTTGCATATTCTTCACTTGTTTCTCTCCACACCAGTAGGACTTGGTGAAGGGGAAGTACCAGGGTCTGGGGATCCCATACTGGCCTAAAGGGGAATACCAGGCATCATACACGATGAGTACAAATACACACTCCTTTATGTACAATATAATATGACGTTTTATAATATGACATTTCTTTTCTGGTCTATTTTATTTGCCTAATAGCGTTGGTAGTCATAAGAAAATGTGTGTAGGTATGCTTGGGAACACATTCAAAAACAATACAGGTTCATCAAACGACATGGCTTCCTCTGGCTGCTGCTTACCAGGGAAGACAGCCTCGATGTACCAGGTCATGACCCCGTAGAGGAAGGAGTCAAACAGCATGAGACAGATGGAGGTGGTGAGGGAGTAGCTGTCCTCCTCCAAGGGGCTGGACAACAGGTTGGACCACTGGATTCCCACTCCCTGCTCCTCAAACAGGGCAAAGTACTCACAGCCGAACCCAAATGCCACCGGGGACAACAGGCTCTGGAGAAAGACGGGAGAATAYAACACAAGTTAGAAAAGAGGACTATGTTTATGACAAAGAACAAACAAAAAAGTGACAAAGTAGATTCGAACAGTCTTCAGGTCTCGTGCAAGGTAACTCGTCATCACGTGAGAGGGTTTCACAAACCCACCTCCACTACAAGCCCATTCCAACATTACCATGACAACAAAAGAGTGTATTAGCGATCTGAACTCACCACAATGACTTTAGCCCCGAAACCCACGTAGTCCTGCCAGGCCACACAGAGGACATAGGGCAGGTAGAGGGTGAAGTAGATGATTCCTCCGCAGGCCGCCGCCAGGTTGGCACGGGAGAAGATGGTACTGATGAGGAAGCACTGCATGATGGTTACCACAGCAAAGGAAGCCAGGAACAGGAAGACCACGCAAGGGTCGCTGTAGGGAAGCAGGTTCCCCATCTGATTGGACCAGAGGAGATGGATGAGATTATGAAACATGGTGAATTGTGTGTGTATGTGATTGCGTAAGGGTTCCGTGCATGTGTGCGTGTGTGTGTGTCTGCTTCCACACACACCTTGAGTATGACCACCAGCAGCGAGGCGGAGATGAGCAGGGGGATGAGGCTGCTGATGAACCAGCTGAGCCACAGGATYCCGTTGTCCAATCCCATGATRCTCATGGTCTCTTTGAGCCGCGCCTCCTTCTCATAGACCACGCCCTTGATGATGAGGGCCACAGAGTACATCCAGGCCAGGGTCATGAAGAGAGGCATGGAGCGACTCATCACCCGCAGGAACCTGGAGAGGAGGGAGCACAGAGAAATCCTGAAACGCTGAAAATGATTAAAGATACAGCGTACTTTCGCAGGCAGTGTTAACAACTAACAGGAGCTTGTAGCCTCATCTCTATGCTCAAAAATGTCTACTTTTCAGCATGACTCTCTGAGAAGGGGAAAAAAATAGCTTTGTTTTCTTGTGTGCTCTGCTATTCTGTGCTGTGCTATTCTGTGCTGTGTTATGCTATGCTGTGCTATGATATTGTGTTATTCACATATACACTATAATATTTCATCCTGGCTATAGAACAACAGCATGTCTCCAAGTCTCCGCAGCGCTACTTACATATCGTCTACGTAGCAGGGGTAAGGCATCTGTTGGATGTAGACTCCAGTCTTCTCCTTACTGCCCGTCACCGCCCTGACGATGCCCTGTTCTATAACGTCCTGCAGGTAGGAGAAACCACCCCAGATGTAGCGCAGGTCCTCAAAGGGGTCGGCCCGGGGACCAGGGTCCCAGTAACTACAGAGGGACCAGGATAGAAAGTTAGGAAGACGTGTTTATATACTCTATGTTCACGATTGGCTTCTAATACCTTATTACAACATACTGGACTCTTTCAATAACTAGAATAACTAAAAGCATAAAATACATTAGTCTACAGCAGGGGTTGGCAACCGGCGGCCCACGGGCCAAATACAACCTGCAGGCCAATTTGATTTGGCCAGCCAGAGTTGTCGTAGTAAACATTTTTATGAAATGGATCTTACCCGTCCTTGATCTTGTTGGTGCGCTCCACATTGTCGATGTCCATGCGGATCTTGTAGTTGACGTTACCCGGCAGGTCAGAACTGTTGCTACGGGCGATGTCCGGGAACACTATCCCAGCCCAGAACTTCTGGTTGTCTAGGAGACCCATGGATTTGTTGACCAGTCTTTCCTCATTGGCCACTGGCTCTAGTTTATCCAGGTTCACACACTGTGGAAGATTACAAGAAGGGTTGTCAGGCTTTTAACACACTGTGGWGGGTTGTCAGGCTAATAACTACTCACTTGATATCAAATGACTTGTACAAATAAATTACAATTTTGAATTAGTTTCTCATTTTGACAAATGCACATTGAAAAGCTTATTTAAATGGCCATTGGCCTTATTTCCAAGGAAGTGTCACGTGTGCTCCCTCTCCYGCCTCTAGGTCACCAGGCTGRTAGTTATGGCGCACTCCCYCCACCAGCGTTCTGTGCATCATGACACTCACCTGGACTCCATCACCTCCTTYATTACCTGCCCCTTATCTGTCACCTCCCTTTTGGTTTCTTCCCSAGTCGTRATTGTTTCTGTTTCATGTCGGCGCGCTGTTCGTGTTTCTTGTTTTGTTCATTTATTTATTAAGTGTATTCACTCCCTGAACTTGCGTCCCGACTCTCAGCGTACAGCGTTGCCGGAGGAAATGTGTTAAAGTAATAAGCTGCACTAATACCGTWTATAATGATTGTGTTATAGGAGCCACAAATACCCTTGCAAAACGCATAAAGCTATCAGCATGACTCTTAAAGGTTTTGGCCTCCAGCTTTTTGGGACTCACATACGTTGAAGGGACCAGCGTCACCAAGCCAAGGCCTATTTGGACACACTAAACTATTTTCAACCCGTACAGTATGTGCCATGTATAATTATCTGGAATGGAAAATCATTCGGTTGTCCAATTGCGTTTAATCTGGCATGGCAACAACAGTTACCCTTTCATTGGAGCCATTAAAATGGATCAGCATTTAGCTACAGAGAGCAGGGTTACGTAAGACACAGACAAACTGACCAAAGTCTAAACTGCATTGAATTGATTTGATTTACAAGGGCATGGTAAATGTGATGTTCACGGGAAACCTAAGSCTTAGAATTACCACTATCTATTGGTGCTCAGTGTTAACAGAAACGAACCAGGGGCTCATTCGTTATCTTACGTCCTTTACCTTGAACTGAGCTGACGGAATTAGATAGGAGTGTAGACTATAGAATGGGGCCAATTCCACCTACGGTATGTCATTCGCTTATTAGTGTCATCTAAGCGTATAACTGTCCTTGAGAACGGCGCACACACGCACCTCCATAAAGCGGGAGATGGTCTTGATAGCGTCGTCGGTCTCGTTGAACACCTCTCTCCAGGTGTAGGCCGATCCGGCGGGATGTTTGTCCTCCGCAGTCTTGGTCAGGAAGCGGGACACGTCCTCCGCCTTCCACTCTGTGCCAGCCAGACGGTCGTTAAAGAAGCGGGCGCTGGCGTTGTTCTGAAGCAGTGTCTAAACAGGAATAAGGTAACAGACGGATAGAGATTCAGATATAGACGCTGTGTTGGTTGCCTATAGTTGTTTGTGTAGTTTGGAGCTCTCTCATAAGCATTTCCACCAGTTCAAAGAAAATAAATGGTCTGAACTGTACATTTTGACGGTTTGTTTTTTGTTTCCCTCAAATCATTCATCCATCCTATCCATTAGCCTGTATCTATTACCAGGGGTCTCCTATCAATAGCACTCACACCACAAAGTACTATGTAATGATAAGTCAATTACAAGCCATTGTGGTTAATGGCCACATTAGCTGTAAGCCACTAAAAATACCACAAAATGAATTGCTATGGAGAAAATGCCTCTGGGAGTTCATTTTTGTCATATATTTTCYACCACTGTGTGGCAGTATTGGACCGGTGATATACATTACTGGTAGGACCATGGCCTTTCTCATAGCATGAGGAGGAGCCATGTTAGGTGGCAACCTCTGTAAGAAATGGAAAGATCCTATCACCTACGGTTACCTTAAATTAACATGAATCAAATAATGTAATTTCATCGTTGTTTGTCCCTTTCCTTTCAACTGCATGTCAGATTCTCAAGACGATAAACCTGCTGTGTGTACACTGAAAACACTGTCCCRTCTTTTCTAACCCCTTTCAAAAAAATATTACAGTTTTGAAACTGRGGTAAAAGTGCAGTAACTGCAGTCYGCTGTGGTATTTCGGACACAGTAATTGCAGAATATATTTTACCGCAAAATTACTGCAGTAAACATTTATTTCTATTTTTGACGCAGTYTTTGCAGTTATACTMCAGTTATACTGCACTCTGACTGTAATATTGTTTTCCGTTAGGGACACCGTAGACCARGTTAGTTACGGTGATTGAAATCTTTAACAACATCTTGTCAATAAATAATAATAAACCACACAGCAAATGATGTATTGCTTGGACTGTCTGGGGGTTATTTCACTACAAATACTTTTCCCACCTTCCTAGCTCTGACTTTGCTGATAGCTACTTTGTTGAGGAAAAATTGACTTACTATGACTGAGATATGTGGTCGTCCTACCTAGCTATCTTAAGATGAATGCACTAACTGTAAGTGGCTCTGGATTAGACCGTCTGCTAAATGACTCAAACGTCAATGTAAAAGATCTTCCCCAACAGTCTTCTTTTAGGCTAATAGGAACCATGATAACATTAGCAGCCTCAAACCCTATCGACACCAAACCTATGCGTGGAACCATATGTTGTTCTCTGTTTTCTGTGTTCTTCTACAGTGCCCGATACTGTTGGTATCATGACAACCGATCTGTAGCTACTGTATACTGTAGGTAGAACTGTAAATACCATGAGATCAGATGAGAGAGTAGAAACTCACCCGAACCAGGTCCATCTCCTCACTGCTCTCCATGAAGGTCCAGACTTTAGGCCTCATCTCCTCCCACATCCCACCCAGGTCCCTCAGGATACCCAGCTCCTGGAACGTCTTGTTCATCGGGGGGGGGGGGGGGGGGGGGGGGGAGAAAGAGAGAGAGAGAGAGATTGGAGAGAAAGAGAGAGATAGGAGAGGAAGATAGATAAGAGGGGAGAAAGAGAGAGTCGAGAAAGAGGGAGAGAGATCAGAGAGAGAGTTATAGGAGAGAGAGAAAGAGAGAACGGAGAGAGAGCGAGAGAGAACGGAGAGAGATGGTTAAAATGGCTGCCTGGCCTCGATGCTGAGTTAGTGTAGAAACATTTATATGTAGGTTCCTTTGGTGTTCCTTCAGTTAAGAGTCTCTCACCTCGTGTATGATCCTCTGTGTGGCGGGAGTGTCGGGGGTGTAGAGGATCTTTCCCATGAGGAGAGGCTTCAGGGCCCTCCATATCATCCTGGAGATGGGGCTAGCTTCCAYACTCCTCATCATGCTGTTACAGTACGGAGCTGAGGGGCGGAGGACAGACGGACACAAGTTAGTATCACACCACCGTAGGGAGAGCATTCCGTAGCCTATACACTTTGAAGAGGGTTACTGTGGCTATCTCTGTTATAACACCAGGGAGGAATACACTGGTGTCCATACATCCTGTATCCCCCCCCGCAAACTGTTAAAAGCTGTACCAAAAATTACAAACTGAAATTGCATCTGATTGAAGTGCGTGGAGACTCCGTTTTTTTACTCTAACATTACGAACAAATTGATCCACGTTTGATATAAGTAAAAACTATGAATTTATGTAAAAGTTCAGATCAGGGACTTGACCAAGGACTCACTTGAGGTGTTGTCGTAGGCGGACACGGGTTCGTCGTCGCTGCCGTTGCCGCCATGGTTACCGAACAGGGCCTTGTAGTTGTTGTCCTCGTACCAGTTGAGGGACTTGATCTTCAGTCCGCCGCCCTCGGGGTGGCCACAGACGATACGGGACACGGCCTGGTACATGTGGCTGGGGGAGCCTGTGGCGTTGGCCGTCAGGTAATGGATCTCGTTACGCATCTCCTTCCAACTCTTCATACTGGCCAGCTAGGGGAAGAGGAGTGGAATGTGTACATTTAAGACACTATAGAATACATCTTATGAATCGTATTATTTAGTTTTTTTTATTTGATGCATTTGTCTGGTACRGATTTATTAGAATTTTTACTCTTGTATTTGTGTATTGTGTTCTATTGTGTTTTGTGTATGCGTAAATTAAAGTATTTTCAGAGTACAGTAATATGTGTCAAGTCAACACATAATTACAKCATGTGCCGAAGACATGTTGAGACATGTTTACACCAACATTCAGACATGTTCTAGAACTGATGTACTGTGTGAGTTCAGAGAGTTAATGAAAGCTATTCCAGATAGGAGCCTTTGGCTGCAACGGGCCCTAGTCAAAAGTAGTGCACTATAWAGGGAATAGGGTGCCATTTGGGAAACAGACTTTGTTAGACTTAAGGTGAAAAACACTTGTCCTAACTGCCTGCCAACAGCCTGGGACAAATACAGCAACTGTTCTTGTCACACTCACTCAAATTGCATGGTAGCCTGAAAACGTTGAAAACATGTGGCTTGTGTGGTCTATTGCGCAATCCCCCGCCCATATTTTCAATAAAGGATTTTTAAAAACATTTTAAATACTCACATCCTTATTCTCCTCAAGTCCTCACTACTTCTGAGAATTCTGTGTCCGGTAATAAATTAGAATAGCAATGYGTTCACTGTGCACTCTAGGTCAGAAATGCTGAAAATCCACAAACATTTAAGACCCTAAAAAACCTTGAATAACTTCTATGAGAGTTTGACTTTTTGTTGTTGTRGTTGTGTGGACCCATCACACCTTTTTGCTGATCTGAATTCCCAGGTTTTATGCACCAACCAAACTTCTGGGAGAGRGTGATGGTCCCCTTTTAATTGAGTCTATTTAGCAAATCTGCTTCTTTAGGTGTGAAAGTGACGTTACGAAAACCAGGCCGACCTGTGTGCTTGAGAGTGAGAKAGGCCCTGTGCGTGTGTGCYCGWGTATCAGTGTTTGCACAATGGAGACAAAGAAAAATGTCCGAGAGTAACCGAAGAAAGGAAACACAGTGGACTCACCGCACAAGTGGCTGGTTATCTTAGAAAAACACTTTGAAGACGGTGGACGGAYCTAAAATTAACGCACCTATGCATAACAAGGTCTTTTGTCATTTGAGATGGAGAATAGAATAGGTAGGTCAGTAATTATATCCCAACYKYGCATCTTTCTGGAACTATAAATATATATTGGTTTTATTATCTAACCTTGTTGCATAATATCTTGTGATACGTGATGAAATGAAACAGACCGGATATTGTTGCATAGTTCTAGTAATTTTCTTCCACAAGGAGACGACTTGAGACCCTCCGACACTTAACATATCTTCATTGACACTGACCCTTTAATTAACAACCCTAGTTTTCCTAGAGCTGCCCTTTTTGACAAAGATGACAACACATTCTAAGCATTTAGAATGTTGTCATCGTTTAGAATGGTGTAATCATTTAGAATTTTGTCATCGTTTAGAATGGTGTAATCATTTAGAATGTTGTCATCGTTTAGAATGGTGTAATCATTTAGAATGGTGTCATCAGTTAGAATGCCGTGATCATTTACAGTCAAGTTTCTCATAACAAAGACAAAGAAATTCCAGCAAACTCCGAGATCCGCCCTCAGTGTTCTGTGGTTGCAGCTGATTTCGGCAGCCGCCTCAGCAAGTCACATGCTTCCTCAGCTCCAAAAACACACAAAGATAGAACAGGGCAGCCAGTGGGAGGACGAGAGGAAGAGATGGGAGGAAGGTTTTTTCTCCACTCCACCTCAAGTAGAGCTCTCCGTATACAGTGAGAACGGTGACAGAGCCTCTCTCTCTCTTTCTGTCTGTGCCTGTCTCTCTGCCTCACGCCCCGCGGGCCAGACATATAGCATGCAAACAGGCCGAGTCATTTGAGGAAGGCTGCGTCTGTTCCAACACCTCGTGCCTCCAGCCTGAAGAGAGGTTACTAGAGMTTATGTCTCTGAGCCGAGACAGCTCAGTTAGCTACGAGGCTAACTAAYCCTCTTCCCTCTCACACCAGGGAACAAAAGCAGCTAACYGCAAAAAGCTGTGGTTGAGGTTAAATAAAGGTGGYAAAAGTGTATTTTTCTGTTTTTGAGACATTCATACCGGTAGCTTCTCTTGCCTTGTAACATTGCTGCTTGTTTGACTTGTTGAGTAGGGAGGGGATCATTCCATCATTCTTTTAAGGGACTTATCTTTGTCCATGGATTTCCTCTGATGACACATACAGTATGCCAGATGGATATACAGGGACATACAGTTCTGCCAGAGAGTGTATGCTAAACACATCAGTGGGAACGACCTCTTTTTCCCACAGCTGACGGCTTCCTTATGTTCCGCCAACTCAGCAGTACTGTGGCTGGAGAGAGGGGAGGTGGTAGGGAGAGAGGGGGAAAGGGGGAGGTGGAAGGAGGAGAGATTGAGAAGGGGTGGGGGGACAGGGAGCTGAGAGTCTCGTGACAAGGTGATCTATTGTAGTCTTTTCCCCTAGTACAGCCTGCTAAGTCTCTCAGCGTTTCCCAGCCATGTATTGTATTCGACATTCCTTTAATTTTTGTACTTTTATGTCTTTGTACTTTTTACCCCTTTTTCTCCACAATTGGTAGTTACAGTCTTGTCCCATCGCTGCAACTCCCGTACGGACTCTGGAGAGGCGAAGGTCGAGAGCCATTCGTCCTCCGAAACACSAACCACCCAAGCCTCACTGCTTCTTGACACACTGCTCGCTTAACCTGGAAGCCACCCGCACCAATAAGTCAGAGGAAACACGTACAACTGGTGACCGTGTCAGCGTGCACTGCGCCCGGCCCGCCACAAGGAGTCGCTAGAGTGCGATGGGACAAGGAAATCCCGGCCGGCCAAACCCTCCCCTAAACCGGACGYCGCTGGGCCAATTGTGCGTTGCCTCATGGGTCTCCCGGGCGCGGCCGGCAGTGATTGAACCCGGATCTGTAGTGACGGCTCAGGCACTGCAWTGCAGTGCCTTAGACCGCTGCGCCACTCGGGAGGCCCCATAGTGGACATTTCTTTATGTAGCTAGCACAGATTTGGTTACTCCAGAACTGGGTCTGATATGTTGGGGGCAGTTAGCTATGTTGACAGTGCAGATGCCACGGAGGGATAGCGTTGCGGTTTGGCCATGTCCTGACCTGGACTGCTACCAACTGGACTGATGACACTAAACAGTCGATTTGTTGTGAAAGACTAACCTTGTGTACAAAATTGCAGGGTTACAGCCATTTGAGATGGCCATTTTGTGAGGGCCAGAGCATCAAGCTAGCTTGTTTATTATTGAGGGGACAGATGGGTTTTGTTTGCACATTGCGGTCCAGAGATGTGTAGCGGAAGGACCTGTTTTTGTCAGACCACTGCTACAACTGATGGCTATCTTAGTGGTTGCTTTCGGCCTACATTCAAATGAGTTCACTGATAAGGCAGGTTGATTCAAGGGTTGTTTAAGACTATCCAAAACAGATGCAGACCCAGAAATGTACGTTGAAACATACATGTTAGTGTGTGTGTGTGTCGTGTGTGTGTGCGTGTGTGTGTGTGTGTGTGTTGTGTGTGTGTGTGTGTGTGTGTGTCGTGGTTGTTTCTGACAGACAGCACCTACCTCTACAGCCAGCGCTCCCAAGCTCTCTAGCAGACCGTCGGTTGCCGCGGATACCTTCTGGACGACCTCAGGGTCGGACTTCACATCCTTCTGTTGTGGGTGAGGAGGAWGAGGGAGAAAGGGGAGAGAGGGGYAMGGGGGGATAAAAGACATGAGAACAAACACTCTCCAGGGACACTTCAGAGAGGGGTTCCTGTTCAACCTCATCTGTTATTGACTGTCACAAGAGGGCCMCTGAAATGTGAGCTGCTGCACTCTCACAGCTGACCCCAGACCTGTACTTAGTGGCTAAGGTGCATCTGAAATGTAACCGTATTCCTTATATATTGCACTACATAGTGAAAAGAGTGCCATTTCAGACGCACCTTAGCCACTAAGTACAGGTCTGGGGTCAGCTTTCCTTATAGGTCCAATATTGCTGCGTTCCATTGTCCATATTAGTGTACCACTTAGAACGCAAGCCTAATGCAAGGCTTAATTTTATGTGTAGTTGTATGATGTGGATATTGGATCAGGGCCTATATCAGTACTCAAGAGAAGTCGGTTACTTTATACTAGTCTAATATCCCTGATCTATTTTGTTAGGGAGGGAAACCTATTGGTCTTTTTTAGAACAAATAGTATCACCATAACACCGGTTTGAAATTACGGCTGATTCAGCAGTATGATATTTCGACAAATATTTACAACATTTTCTCCCGTGTTAGTTGACCATTGCGACAGCATTTTCATTGGCAGACTGTTCTGTASACTTTGGCACCTTCCAAAAGCTTGTCCCAACACCGGACTGAGAGTTCTGACTTAGCTAACAAAACTGGGTCAGCTAAAATGGATCACTCCTCTATTTGCATCCAAGTGTGACGGTTATCTGAGGTGTACAGTGATTCTATTCACTGAGTCCTATTATTGTTGAAATTAACACACTGTATTTTCCTGTGTGTCTGTGTGTCTGTGTGTCTGTGTGTCTGTGTGTCTGTCTGTCTGTCTGTCTGTCTGTCTGTCTGTCTGTCTGTCTGTCTGTCTGTCTGTCTGTCTGTCTGTCTGTCTGTCTGTCTGTCTGTGTGTCTGTGTGTCTGTGTGTCTGTCAAAAGTCTATATTCAGACATCTGCCAGAGCAGGGTTCACGGCCTCTCCAACTCCCATTACGAGAAAGAGACAAGGGACGCATTCATTGTCAAGCTAATGTTTTGTGACAGGAACAGGACTTATGTTCTTATGAAATAAGAACAGAAATCTTGTACAGAAATATGGATTGATAATTCCTGACCCTAAATGGTAATCATGTCAGGGAACATGATGTTCTCTTTATCAGAAGAAAGAAGGCTTGGTGTCAGCAGGCTACATTATCCCGCCATAAAGTGTGCTTTGTGTAAAAGTGAGTGCAAAGGGAAAAGCCTATTCAGTTTGTCTGACTGACCAATAGTGTAATAATACATTCATTGAACAAATGAAGATTTGCTAGGCCTATGGAATTGTGTTATTAGGTGTTCACTGTTAAAGCCCCCAGTGTTAAAGTGTTCAGTGTTAAAGCCCCCAGTGTTAAAGTGTTCAGTGTTAAAGTTTTCACTGTTAAAGCCCCCAGTGTTAAAGTATTCACTGTTAAAGCCCCCAGTGTTAAAGTATTCACTGTTAAAGCCCTCAGTGTTAAAGTGTTCAGTGTTAAAGCCCCCAGTGTTAAAGTGTTCCGTGTTAAGTTTTTAAAAAGTGTTAGTATTTTAAGTGTTTCTTACCCGTATGGGTTTTAGGAAGTCCAGGTTGGACAGGAAGTGGTCCTGGGCCTTGTTCAGCCAATCAGGGGAGGCCTTGCAGATGATGTCTTGAGTGAGCCGTGACACATTATTGTCGGAGATGGTCACAAACTCCTCCAGAGAAGTGGTGTTACACATATCTCTAAGATGGACGCCGAAACCTCCAATCAGGACCTGGTAGATAACATGAAATGATATTTCYGGGATCAAGTTCTCGCAGTCGAGAAACAAACAAAAAAAATGTGTTGCGGGGATGTCGGGGAGAATTGTGATTTCATGTTTTAACTGTAACAACTTTCACYATGAATGCCTAGTCAGGAATGATTTTGCAAATATGRTTTGYATCATATATKATCACAGGAAAGCTGTTGTTATATCTCTAGGGCAGCGTTTCCCAAAACTCAGTCCTGGTGACACGTTTAGTTTCTTTCCTTAGCGCTACACAGCTGATCCAAATAATGAACTCATCATCAAGCTTTGATTATTTGAATCAGCTGTGTAGCGCTAGGGCAAAAACCAAAACGTGCTCCAGAGGCATTACCAAATGTTCCTATGACTCAACACAAACAAAGATGTTTGGGGAACGTTATTTCTAACRTATCAGAACCACTCTGGAAACCCAATTCTTTAAAATTCTATTCCAGGAAACTATTTGCTTGCAGAATGACCCATAAAAAAAATCTAATTTCATAATTCTACATTTCCACATGGTCATAGCTATCTCACAACATGGTCAACAACTTAACATATGAAAAATGTGCACTGTGCAGCTTTTCAGTCATGCATGGGAGAGACTTGTTTTTTCCACTTAGGGAGGCATAGCTCGAAGGTCCCACCGGTCTGAGGCGCATACAGTGCACATGTGTCCAGACTGGCTGACTGAGGGAGGGAGGCAGAGGAAGGGAGGGAGGCAGAGGAAGGGAGGGAGGCAGAGGGAAGCTGCTGCGGTGAATAACAATGTGTCCTGTATTACCACATCCAAGCTGGGATGAACTAGATGATAGCCTGGCTGAGACAGCTTCAGGACATTCTTTCTGTGTAACTGTAGAGTAGAGTGGAGGAGTAATGAGTTGACTCCCTTAATGACCTTGACCCTCAGCATCACAGGTTACTTTTGAACCTGGGACAAACTGTTAGATAACTGCACTACTAGGTACCTATGGGTATTAAGGGCTACACTGTTTTTTTGGTGTGGATAATACTGCCAAATTCTTTACCATACCAAATATCCCTTTCGCAAATTGATTTCCTTGATACATTTCTTCTTCTGATATGAAGAAAAAAAATGTATSTCAACAGAAAGCCGGACTAAAATCCCCTGAACATTTCTACAATGTACTGTAGGACCATCCCGGACTATCTGTGGAAAAAGGCCAGAGAGAGAGGGGGCTGATGGGTTATAAAACATCCCCAGGGGTGGGTGGTGATACGGTTAATAGATCCACCGCGTGTGAGTGAGCCCCTCTCTGCACATGCTCACTGTGWGGCAGACAGAAGATGGAGGAGAGACGGAGGGCGGAGCTAAATCATGTGACTACTGCCCTCCAACTACAGACAGTGATGAATTCTGCTGAAACTGAGCTGAATTATTTTCCCTGAGAAAGAGGATGATATGAGCCAAAGACTTGGTTCTCTCCGCAACACCACCCCCCCTTATGATTTCATAACAGGGCGTTACAAGTGTAGCCGTCTCACGTTATATATATAGTTACAGCGTGTCAAATACCAGCAAACCAAGGTCATGGCATGTATGACTACCTTTAAAAAAGTACTCGATGTGGTGACAAACAGAAMGAGAAGCCTTCTCTTTTCTCTTCACACAGTGAATATGTTTACCTTCTCTAGGTTYAGGTCAGCCTCTACAATCTGCTGGACGGCATGATGGGATAGGGAGGCGTTGCGATGCAGGAACGACGATAAGGTCTCCTTATCGCGGAGAAAGTCCTTCAGCTTGAAACCTGGAATGGGATGATGGAATGCACATTCAACAGACTGACTAGGAACACCGTGCTGCATAATTAGAAACAGATCTATTTAAAAGACAGAAATATGTTTTTATGGATACAATTGTGATTTCGCATCGAAACTCATCGTCTTGAATAAAGAAATGATAGTCTATTATCTGGGGAAACTCCAAATACACAGGGTTCTTTGGTTGAAAACTGTAAAGTCCTCAATAATATGGTATAGTATAAATATTATACTAATACACTGGCATGGACAGAGAGATATCATGGACCCAGTTTACCCTGCTCAGGGGACTATTGTGTTCACTGGGTCAGAACATTCCAGAGAAGTCATCTCCGCTTAAAAAKCAGTTGAAGTCAGCTCAGCACTCTGCTGCTTGGCACTCKGCAGCCGGGGTTACTCTAGGGCGTTCCACTTTGGCCCAAATACTGGGCTAGAGTTCTGGGCTCCTCACTTTTCACTCTGCCCCATCCCTCCCTGCCCAGCTTGAATTGGAAATCTCCTTACTTAAACATTAGCATCTCTGTGTTTGTGTTGCGTTAGTTAGCACAGTGACAAGAGTAGCTGCCGGATACATGGTAAAGTAGGAACATTTCCCCTTGGAGGGAGGAAGGGGGGTTACTAGAAGGTAGTTTCACCCCTAACTAGGGCCAAGGAGTTTTTCCTGGTCAGAACCCTAACCCTATTCCTYACCCTATACTTTTTGAAGAAAACTTATACCTACAACTTTGTCTGTCCCTGTAGGAGAACCCTTTTGGGTTCCAGGTAAAACTCAACTGGTAACACGATCTAGACAGGAAACACTTAGCTGCCCCAGAGGCTCCTGGGAGCAGGTCAGGGGGGACGTAGTGTGTGTTGAAGAGACATCCCCACAGCATAGAGACCACTCCAGAGCATAGAGACGACCCCAGAGCATAGAGACGACCCCAGAGCAAATAACCAAGGAGTGGTCATGAGCTCTAATCATCCTGACTTCAGGAAACAAGAGACTGGAGATGTGCCTTAACAACAGTACTGAGTGAGAGTACTGCCATGAAAGACCAGCGGGATAGCCCCTAAAGGTACTGTCTGTCTGCACTTGGCCCCTAACTACTGAGAGTACCGCCATACAATAAAGAGGGATAGCCCTGCACGTGGCTTAGGTGGTGACTATGCTGTGTCTCTGACCTACCAAAACAATAACAAGTAGGCTACAACAATACGAGGCAGACTGGCATCCAGGCTTGTCACTACTTGCCCTAGCTTCTGGTGAGTAATACTTGATAGACCTGAGGAGACTGATGATTCACCTGTTCCCAAACCTCACTGACTCAACAAATAACCTACAATCAGACAAACAAAATGGCTGCCTTTACCAAGTATGACAAATGACAGTTGGCTACAGATAATTTCAGGTTGATTGAAGAAGTGGAACAAACTTACTGCACTATACCGGGAATAGGATTCCATTTTGGACACAGAAGACGACTGTCCTGACTGACAGTCTAATAACCTGAGAGAAAGAAGCTGCCTGTGGTGTTATTCAACAGAACCAAAACGGGAAATGAGAGTCTGACTGATCTGGAACTTGACCGACCGACAGGGGGAAAAGGACAAAGAATGTGGGACACTAGGCAAGCCAGACCTCTTTGAGYAGGAGAATTGTGCGTGCGTGCATCTGCGCGTCAGTGTGAAGAGAATAGTTTAGCGACCTTCGAAAGAACAAACGACCCACCTAGGAAGCCTGTCAGTCAGTCTGGCTGACACATCAACCTATTACATTAAAGSTAGTTTTTGCTACAAACCCAAAAAGAGAAATGCAGGCAGCAGTCTAACGATGTCTAGCATATAAAACATACAGCGAGAGAAGAGAAAAGTGTGTGGATTTCGTGAGATTATGGAGAAGTGGATATGTTTCATGAATAAGATTAAAGTGCTTCTGTTGTGACACGAGGCACTAATTCTAACAACAACATGAACTTTCTCCCCTTTGACATAACGGCACTTCACTGTAAGGCTTCATATAGGGGAAGGATTTTACAGAGGGTCAATGCAGAGCTGTGATCTGCTCCGAGACTCCTTTTGAACACTGACGTAACCAATTTTAACACTGGTTGCTTTTCAAGTCTTGATATTAGAACACTGGTATTTTTAACACTGACACCTTTCTCCACGTTTGGCCAGAKTGTTCACGTGACTCGTTTTAATTTGCATACAACATAATTATGCTGGAAGGAGCTGTTACGCAATAGTGTTGACACGGTCTTCGTGACCTGAATATCTRAGGTAATATCTTAACTGTGCTCGAGTCCTCTGGAAGGAAGCCTAGGTGGGAAGTGATACTGCAAGAGTAGATAGACGATAAATGCATGTTGGAATGGAAATGTGAAATACTTTTTCACACCTTTTCTCTATCCAGACCAAAGTGGGGTCAGTGTTTTGAAGCGATTCATCTTGTAGTGGTAGGCCTATGTTAATCTCTGAACTACTCTTTGGTTAGATATAGAATCGTGATAGTATGGTTACCACAGACACAGTTCATTTATGCTCCTTTATGTAATAATGAATGACATTTGTTATCTTTAAAATGCGTCAGCTTGATGGTTTAACAGCGGTGTTAGCGTTAACCTTGACGACGTGCCATGAGGCTCATCCAGCAGTTGATATTACATAATAAGCCAATTCAACCAAAAAAGTCAATTAATAGTCCATGTCAGTTGTACGTTGAAATATGACATTGGTATAATGTTAATTCAACGCGTTCTGCCCGGTGGGTAGGTAATATGTATGGCAGATATGTAGGTGTGTGGGGACTGGGACACCTCAAGACTCATGCAAGGGAAAGATACTATCATTAACCTGATATCCTCGAAGACCTTTCCCCCTCTTCCTGGGCCAAGGTCATGACATCCCCATGTACCTTCCACTCTGAAAATGGCCGCTCAGCAAGAGCCAAAAGCGAACATACGGTACCCATTAAATCTGTGGAGCAGTGTGCAGGAGTTTCTTTTCAAATGGTATGCAGTTTTATCATGCTGTTAATACGATTACTTATTCACCATCTAAAATGAGATGGACAGGAACGTGAGGGGAGACTAGAGCACATAATGATCCTCAAACAGGATGCAGACACATTCCAAGCCCAGGGTTGGTCCAGTTCAGACACAGACACAGCAGTCAAAACATCAAAGGGCCACTTTGTTTAAATCTGTATCCTGTTGTGATGGGTGGGGTCCAGGGAGGTCTTCCTGCCATTTAAAGAGATAGAACAGGACAGGACATGGGCGCTCCCCCCCCCCCCCCCCCCCCCCCCCCCCCCCCAGCAACCTCCCCACCCCAGGACTGGCATGGACTGATTACACCAGTGCTATGCCAACCATAGAAATCTAATTACTAGAAGGGACAAAGCCTGGTCCCATATTTGTTTGTGCCGTCAAGCCAACTCCCAGCAGATCGGGGACCAGGCTAACAAAGCCCCTCAGACCACCGCGTTGTTTGACTGGATCACTCATGGGTACACTGAATCATAGAACATTGACTGGAATGAGAACGTCCATTCTAGTAATTCTATTTCTACGCTGCCAACCTGCACCCATTGCCCTCCATTATGAGCCAAAAGGCCCCATTCTGATTAGGAGCTGTATGGTCCCCAGTAATCTGCTTTTCTTCGCATTAGGAATTTGGGTTTTCATGGAGGCCATTAAAATCTAAGCATGCCATTTGCTCTGAACTCTCTGCACCGTATGGCCCCAGGAAAACGAGGACTGAAACCGCCAAACAAGTCTCAAGTTCAGTACTATGTGCTTCAAGTGTACAGCGTGTGTCCTACATCTATAGCTATAAGGCATGTACAGATAGGTGATCATACCTACCTACTGAAAAACCAGGCTAACCAAACCCAGATCAGTATGCGTGCAATAAGTCTATGGCTCAGGGCCTATATATGCAGGTGGATACAGGCTTCGGATCAGATTCAGTAACATCAATGTCCACGCAGAAACATACATAAAATGTGATGTCATGCAGTACTTTAAACAATACGTACAAATATATAAATCAGCGTAAATATATGGACAGGGCATCAATAAAAAAGTTTATCCATGTACATCCCACTGGGCACAGATGTCATTTCAACGTCTCGTTTTCATTTACATTTGGTTAAGTTGTCAACTAGCGAGAATTCAATGTGAAATCAACAAAAAATGTCACCATGTCTTTGAATTTAAGAAAAAAGACGAAATTCCTGCATGTTGATGACTTTTTGCAAATCCAATCAGTTTGCCACATTGATTCAATGTCATCGCATTCCATTTACTTTGTTGAAATGACATGGAAACAAAGTTGATTCAACCAGTTTTTGGCCCAGTCGGATGCATCTTTAAGTCTGTAGCTCAGAGTCTATGTAATGTGATCTGTCCTACCTGCCGTGTTGCTCTGTAGTTTCCTCAGAGCCCGCACCAGAACTTTGTAGCCCTCGAAGCTCTTGTCATTCTGGCTGTAGAGGAGGATCTTCTTGGCATCGATGAACAGGCGGGAGATTCTGTGTTTCATAGAGAGACGATTAGACGATGTGAGGAACAACGATGGTAAAACACACATGCTGATCCTCTGGGGTTGAGGGTCTGAAAGGAGGAACAATGCTCCTTGTGGCATGGTCCATTATTTCAATCTTTTAATGTCTTAGCTTACATTGTTTACTTGGTTGTTTGTCATAGACATGACTAATCAAATCATTCTGTCAAATGTTAAAGGGACAATTTTCCCAGGATGAACTCACATAGAATCGTTGAAGTTGCCCACCAGCCCTGGGGTCTCTCCTGGTGTGGGGTGGCGGAAGCAGGGGTTGTTGGCGTTACAGATGATCCCTTGCACCCAGGGCAAGGTGCCCGCCGAGGGCATGGCCTTGTTAGGGAAATGGCCTGGAGGGGGGGGGGGGGGAATAGAGAAGTTCAATGATCGACACCACTCTATGTCACAATATCTCTCTATGTAACTGCCCAGATGGCCACTGAAGTCAAATGATTAGGTTGGGTAATTGTGGTACTTTAGTCAGTCACCCAACATTTCACAGTGGCAGAGCAAGGAGGACTGAGTGAAACTCCATTTCAGCTTGGCTCAATTCAGAAGATCGAAAGGACAGCCAGGCGGACATCTTGTTTAGCATGAGAACCGTGTTATCTAACAGAGAGACCAAGCCTGCATCCCAAATGACCCCCTATTCCGCAGGTGCTCTGGTCAAAAGCAGTGCACTATGTAGGGAATAGGGGGCCATCTGGGACGGAGACCAAGAGAGATCGTCATTGTCCGCAACATCAAACTCCGTACCATAGACAACAGTCAGACCCCCGTGGGGGGGGTATCTGGTGAATAATTGCATCGGTGAACCACATGACTCATGTGACCTTTGGATCAGCATTCACTTTCAGTGACGGGTRAGAAGAGGTTGTCACTGCTACTGTACAGTAGTTAGTTATAAAGCCCGGCAGATTGTGAAGCAATCAACTAGACTGGGACGGTACAGTGTGACCCAGTCCTGAGGTCAATACTGTTGAGTTCAGTAGGTGAAATCAAGTATTACTATTTACATCCGAGTTGACTAGTGACAAGTTTGACCGTCAACAAAATGGTGACGTGCACATTCTGCAAAACAAGATGTTATAGAAGTATTCACATTTTCCTTTTTGTCAATGTTTGTGTGTGTGTGTGTGTGTGTGTGTGTGTGTGTGTGTGTGTGTGTGTCTGACAAGCCTGCTGGATTTTTTAAAGCAGTGCCATTGTAGTGACACTTGAATTGTCCTTTCACATTCCACAGTTAAGGTATCATACACAGAGTTTAATAGTCTAGCGGCTAGACTCTAGCCTATTGGCCTGCTATCCAACCTACACTGAGTGTACAGAACATTTTGAACACCTGCTTTTTACCATGACATAGACTTCCCAGGTGAAAGCTATGATCCCTTATTGATGTCACTTATTCAATCCATTTAAAATCAGTGTAGATGAAGGGGAGGAGACCGGTTAAAGAAGGATTTATAAACCTTGAGACAATTGAGACATGGATTGTGTATGTGTGCCATTCAGAGGGTGAATGGGCAAGACAAAAAATGTAAGTGTCTTCGAACAGGGTATGGCAAGGCACCAGGCGTACTGGTTTGAGTGTGTCAAGAACTGCAACGCTGCTGGGATTTTCACGTTCAACAAGAATGTGTATCAAGAATGATCCACCACCAAAAGGACATCCAGCCAACTTGACACAACTGTGGGAAGCATTGGAGTCAACTTCGGCCAGCATCCCTGTGGAATGCTTTCGACACCTTGCAGAGTCCATGCCCAATGAATTTAAAGGGGGTGCAACTCAATATTAGGCAGGTGTTCCAAATGTTTTGTACACTCAGTGTATATCTGTATTATATATGAGGGCAAAGAGCCTTCTGACCTGGTGAAATACAGTATGTACATCCCAAATAGCACCCTATTCCCTAAGGGCCCTGGTCAAATGTACTGCACTATAAAGGGAATAGGATGCCAATGGAGATGCAACCAAGATCTTTACTGGAGACCTGTATTGACAAGATAGAGATAAGGAGGGCAATAGAAAGTATAGTAGCTATACATCCTTCTACTGACGTCCATACTGTATTGATGTAAACAAACATACTACACAGTCCAGTGTTGTTGGAGTCTTACTGGTATACATTTGAATTCAGGAAGTAGATTTAAATGGAGATTAATTTATTATTGCTTTCAGGTGAATTTTGCAATAATTCAATTTCATTTCACTCTCTGATTTTACAGAAATAAACAATTCCACTTTAGCTTCTAACTTTGTCAAAACATCTTTAAAATGTCATCAACAGGTTTGTCGGAGTTGACGTTTTCTAAGAATTATTATCATGTTCTCATTAACAACGTTATTCAATGTGAGTTTGCCAAGATACAACAGGCAAATGTTGTACACCGGTCATTCCAGGAAACAGGCTTTTCTTGACCGACTCCATTGAATTAACGATCAATGGATCTTTCACAAAGTGGAATGCAAAGGAAATAGAATTACACTTAAATGAAGTACATCAGCATTGATAATATATTACCTGTGTAAGTAAGTTCCCAGAGCTGTTATTGTGTACTACAGGAGTTTTAAAGGCCAGCGGGTCAATATATCAAATATTGACCAACTGAGTGGGATATTGACCAACTGAGTGGGATATTGACCAACTGAGTGGGATATTGACCAACTGAGTGGGATATTGACCAACTGAGTGGGATGTTTTTAAGAAAACAGTATAGAGGGAGGACATTGGCTTGGGATGAGTAATGGCAGGTAAGGCCATTAACGTACTCTTCTCTGCATTGACATTTCTTGGACAATAAAAAAAAAAAAGATTGCTTTCCAGGAGGCCTTATGGAACATTTCCACAAGTGTTCACTCAGTCCACAATTTTTCCCCCCTTATCCATTGTTCTAGATTCTAGAAGAACTAAATCCATTGAGACACATTTCTTGTTGGAATGTCCTGCCTTCCACTGTTTTGTTGTGACTATCTGTCTTTGATATGAACAGTAATGTCCTTTAAAAATGATGAGCTCTCTCTTTCCCTGAAGTATCTTTTGTCTGTATTGCTTTGCTTTCCTATGAGTCTTGGACTCAATAGACAATAGTGGCTGATGATATAGAGGACAACTGTCTAGAATCCTGTTGTCCTCCATCTTGTGATCTCTGACTCATCTGACTACAAAGAACGGGAAATGGGAACAAATGATTACGGGAAACAGTATTCGGACCAAATGTCATGAGGTCTCTAGTACGTCACTGCTTACCCAGTCGAGACACTAACATTATTCTTGAATTGCCTCATTATAACTGTGCGAATAGACAAGGCTAGATTTGAGTCGATTTGAGCTCAATTCAAATTCTAAAAGCTTTATTGTCCTTCAAATTTACAGAACACAGAAAATCGTCTTTCACAGGCTAGTACACTGTGAATTCAGGCACTCTGTGTATGTGTGGGCTACTTACATTCATGTTGTTCGTAGGGCGGGTAATGCATCCTCACAGATATGAGGATGAAGAAGATGAAGAGCGGCCATATTATCTCGATAACTAGCTGGAGCTGAAAGGGAAATTCAGAAGGTCGATGAGAGGCTGAAACTCAGTGAGGACAAACAGCATTCAAACAGTGAAACCAATGCCATAGTAAGGATGTCTGGTCTCCCTACAGAACAACCCATTTAGAGATTTCAATCATACAATCATGTGGAGTTTATTCGGGGCAAAATGACAGATAAGGAGGAATCTTTGAACCTGAAATTGTTTGCAAAGTAGGGTGGCCATGGATGTAAAAACAATTTGGCGCAAAAAAAATACTGAATGTTTCAGTGTCTTAGAGCAGTGGTTCCCAACCAGGGGTACTAGAATAGGTACTTGAGAAGACTTATGAGAGTCTTGGTACTTAGTGGTACAATAACTGAAAAAGGTTGCGAACCACTGTCCTGGAGTAGACAACCCACCTCTAAGCTTTCTTTATGTACTTTAGTCTACAATCCAGGTTACCAATTTCTTGACTATGTTGGATGGATCATTTTGATACTAAATGAGACATTTCATCAATTACTAAAATATTATTTTAAAATCTAGGATCCCCTTTAGAATGGACTGGTCCAGCTATACAATGGAAGTGGGTCATTCCACAAACCCTTATTGGTGTGTCGGGCAGCCATTAAGGGCTTTATCAGCTGTTGTTGGCAAATATATTCTAATCTTTATCCTAGCTAGGGCTGGGAGTGGGAAGGGAGAGGTGTTGGTTGGGTGGACATATGTTCACAACAGCTGCTGTCCTCCCAGCCCCAGACTCACAGAGCATCGGGATGGGGGATGGGAGACGAAAGGATGATTGGTCAAATGGAGGCCGGGGATATGTTCTATAAATGTACCTGGTTCTTAGATTCTTCTGAGAGATTTCGAGGTTTAACAGTTGGATGACATGATAAGACAAGGTGACGGTGTTGTTTAAAATGTTCCAGAATCAAAACCCTTTGTGTGGACAACGTGAGAGCACTTAAGACTCCTCCACGCTACGAGTCGCCATCACTACATTGACTCTCTGCTACGTTGACGTCCTCTACGGTCTGAACATCCTCAATGAGTCAAAGGATCAAGTTCATTCAAGTGTTGTTGTTTTTTACAATCTCACCCTTTTTACCAATACATAGACAATGCTATTTTTCTGTGTGCATTGGCCACACAAACCACAATAGTAACACATTGTATAGCTACCAAACCTCGTAGCCAATAACCCTTATTTTTTCCACTTTTCCCCGGCAACTTTCCTTGACATGCTCCCCTTATCTCACAGAACCTACGTAGGGTTGGTGGACTTTTATTTTGTAGTAGGTACTTACTGTCTGTCTCCGTCTGTAGGTGAAGTTCTTCCACAGCAGTAAGCCCAGTTGAGTAGAGATGGCCATCTCGCCTCAGGGACCTATCCTACAGCCGTCCAGCTCCCGACTGCAGAGCACAGTGACAACACAGTGAGACTCAGGGACCTTTCCTACAGCCCTCCAGCTCCCGACTGCAGAGCACAGTGACAACACAGTGAGACTCAGGGACCTTTCCTACAACTCTTGAGCTCCGCATCTGCAGACACACAGCACAGTGAGACCAGAGAAGAAGGCTGTTTGAGTCCACTGGACACCACGCCACTCATAGGTCAAAGTCTAACCAAATATAACCATCAGATCTCCAATGGATACTGGACTGTATTAACCAATCAGAGCAGTTTCCAGGATTGGGAGATTCAGTGTCTGTTACAAAAAAACACACTGGGACTTTTGGATCTACAAACAGTCACTGGATACTTGGCAAGTGAAGGTGTGCCACCCACACAATTGCAATTTTTTTAAACTTTAATATCTAAAGTACCAGATGTCCTCATGACATTTCAATTCAATCCAGCTATTGCAATGCAGAAATTAGCAATCAATCAAATAGCAAAAGGCAAATGCTGTTACAATCTATTTATACAAACAGCTGTATTGTTAAAAACTTCCAGATGCAACAGAGTTTTTATGACACAACTGGGTCCCGTGTGGCTCAGTTGGTAGAGCATGGCACATGCAACGCCAGGGTTGTGGGTTCGATTCCCACGGGGGACCAGAATGCAACAACAACAAAAAGTATGAAAATGTATGCACGCTCTATTCAATCAAACAATTGTAAATCCTTTTCTCAAGCCAAAACTGTATGAGACGAATGAAGGACAGGCAGACTACGCATGTAACATTTCATCAGTGATGTAGCCTATTCCGTGTGGGTGGATAGCCTATTCATTACGAAACACATTCAAAAGATTCATTGGGCAAAATCTGAATGATAGTTTACCTCGGGTCCCAGCCTAATAAAAGAGATGTTCATATGAACAGATCGTATATTGGTTACATTTAAGGTTGTTACCATGTTTTTACGTTGTTTTTTCCATCAGCTTCATCGCATAACATAACAAACCACTACAGTACAAATTGTAAACAACAGCCTCCCTCCAAATGAATCAATGCGGTTGCCTGGTGCAGAATTGCTGCGGGCTCCTCTAGTGTTTTAATGTGGTTATTGCCTTTTTCACTCGTTCCAGATCCATATTATGATCATCTTTTTCCCCCAATAGAAGCTTAGCCTGTTATTTTTTCAACTACGGTCTCAAAACATTCAGAATGCGAACATCTTACAAAGATGAATAACAAAATTAATCAACGCTTTTATGAAACAGGCTATGAAAAAAAACGAATGAATAACGATATGACAACCACTAACATCAAGCCTGCATCAATGAATCAGAAACAAACATTTATTAAAACAATACAAACATAATTTCACAAACTAAGACGTTGCATTCTTTCATTGTAATCGAAAGTCAACCATATCAGGGCAATATAATTATCGAAATCATTTCAGAACTTCATGCTGGATGTTTCATTGTTTCAAGAGGAAGGGGTTACTCTCGGTCATTCAGCGCAGCGCAGACTCTTCCATACAATAAACCGCAGCAGATGCTGTAGCCCATACACTGTGTTCATCAAACACAATACGGTCATATGCGATAAAGGACATAACATACACTACCCACACTTTGTCATCTTACCCATCCGACCAAAATCTCATAAATGCATCTAAGTTATTCAATACATTTGATGGAGGATAAACACTAGAAATCATGTGTTGATTGTTGTGAACGACGTCGCGAACTATACAAGCGCGGAGGCAAAGATGCGCTTTTGTTTTGAAAATATTTACAAACTGAATCAAACATGCGTAACCATGTACATACATTCTGTAAATATCAAATAAAACAGTTCCTTTGGGATGTTGCATGACACAATGCATATCACCCACAGAGCAACTTAACAAAGAAACAACAAAAACGAACAAATAAAAACAACCGACCTTTTCCCCTAATGCTGCGAAATTCCAATTCTTCAATGTTCATAAATTGTAATTCCTTGAATTGGAAAAGGTAAAATTTACGCTTTTTTATTCGCTTTTTCACGACCGTTATTGTCTTCGCTGCTCTGTGTCTCTGGTTCTGCCTTTTTTCTCTTCCAAGCTTTTATAGTGGCAGCCAATGCAGKCGCTTTCAGAAGAGGAAAGGTAACTCGCGGTCAAAAGGATACGAGGCTGTTTGTGTTGCTGTCGCCTTAAACGGGACACACGTGTAGAGCCAAAAAACTGCTCTTAAGAGGGCTACGGTGCCCTATACGGATATATTTAGGTATTGAATTCGTCCATGCAATGTATACAATCATTTTATGACTGTGTAATTGTCATATCTGTATAATAGCCACATTTTGGGTTGAAAACAAGTGCCCAGTCTTGTCAGTGGCCAGTGGGGACATAATCGAGTCCAATAAATACCATCATTCTATGACAGACTCTAAATGTAGGTTCAATCTGAAGGCATATCAGTTCACACACTTTGTAAAAATAGAATTGTGTTTTATCCTTTTGAAATAGAATTCTATAAGTGTTTGAACTTCAGATTGAACCTACATTTAGAGTCTGTCAGAGCATATTGATATGTATTGGCCCAAAGACCATTCCACCTCAGTGACTTTGACTAAACAATAACTAGACACACAAGTTTGACGACCAGGTTTACTGGTTAACTAACTACAGAATGCTGTCCAACGATGCTGCATTCGTGATGACTAGGGCCAATATCAATGTATCATCAACTAGACTACAGGAGAAAATACACTCGGAGGCTGGGCACAAGTTGAATGTTGAAGACGTATCACAGATTGTTGAGTAGAGTAATCCTAATTGGTTTGTGTCTTTGTCTTTAGAGGATGGGTGCAAGGACATGGTCGCATCTCTCTGCCAAGGGCTCGACCATCTGGTGTTCAATCTTTAAATAGCTTGTCTAGTCTCTTAGGTTTAGTCTTACTGTATTACAGTCTTACATACATCTACTCTTGTATTCACATCCAATGTACAATATGGACCATAGAGTTCATGAACCCTATAGGTCTTCATTTGTTGACTTTAGAGGGCAACACAAAGGCTGTTCCTTACAGTAGCCTATCTTTGTAGCTTTACTGTACCTTTACTGTAATATGGTGAATCTTTACTGTAAGATGGTGAATCTATACTGTAACTTTACTGTAAGATGGTGAATCTATACTGTAACTTTACTGTAAGATGGTGAATCTATACTGTAACTTTACTGTAAGATGGTGAATCATTACTGTACCTTAACTGTAAGATGGTGAATTTTTACTGTATGTTGGTGAATCTTTACTGTAAGATGGTGAATCTTTACTGTATCTTTACTGTAAGATGGTGAATCGTTACTGTATCTTTATGTATAGCWAAATATATTTTTAAGTGTAGATTACTGTTTCTATACTCATTTACTGCACAGGAGGTTGGTGGCACCTTCATTGAGGAGGACGGGCTCGTGGTAATGGCTGGAGTGGAATGGTATCAAATACATCAAACACATGCCATTCCATTCACTCCGTTCCGGCCATTATTATAGGCCTCCCTCCCCTCAGTAGCCTCCACTGATCTACTGTATATTTTAGACAGTTTACAAAAMTATTTATTTTGTCTAGTAGGGGTAGTAGAACACTTCCACACAGTAGCGTGTTTCAATTAMACAGCAGTTAGGAGAGATTAGACACAGAATCCATGAAGAAATATGATTCACTTAGATCAAACAATAAGGATGAAGGAGAATCCTGATTAAGAGAGACAACTGTATTGAAAACAGCTCAATATTTACRCCCACAAAGCTCAATTTGATGAGGTTCAAGTTGATGGCCCACTGTGATATTTGTAATTGTTTTGCATTTAAATGACTGATGATTGAATCTTGATGAATATCACTTACACAGCAAATTGGCCAGCGTTACCTCGTGTTGATTTTTCGGTGTAACATTTCTAGTGTTGATTCAGAAGTTACATTCACTTTATAAGTGGTAAATGGTGTAAAATAATCCCAGTGTTGGTGTTAATAACCAGAGTTGCATGTGAGAGTGTGATTGTGTCAGTTTTACTCTGTGGAGGGTAAAACATTCCCATCAAAACCACGCTCATCATTATCATATTTCCCAGCGTGCTCTACTGCAGGTAGATTTTTTAGGATTGTTTATATTATCTGTGTTTTTGCATGCTCATTGATTGATTAATCACATGCTACACAAAGATACACAACGTAATTGTCCGTAGAGCTCCGAGACAGGATTTTGTCGAGGCACAGATCTGGGGAAGAGTAACAAAACATTTCTGCAGCATTGAAGGTCCCCAAAAACAAAGTGGCCTCCATCATTCTTAAATGGAAGAAGTTTGGAACCACCAAGTCTCTTCCTAGAGCTAGCCGCCCAACCAAACTGAGCAATTGGGGGAGAAGGACCTTGGTCAGGGAGGTGACCAAGAACCTGATGGTCACTCTGACAGAGTTCCAGAGTTCCTCTGTGGAGATGGGAGAACCTTCCAGAAGGACAACCATCTCTGCAGTACTCCATCAATCAGGCCTTTATTGTAAAGAGGCCAGATGGAAGCCACTCCTCAGTAAAAGGCCCATAACAGCCCGCTTGGAGTTTGCCAAAAGACACCTAAAGACTCTTCAACCATGAGAAACAAGATTGTCTGGTCTGATGAAACCAAGATTGAACTCTTTTGCCTGAATGCCAAGTGTCACGTCTGGAGGAAACCTGGCACCATCCATACGGTGAAGCATGGTGCTGGCAGCATCGTGCTGGCAGCATCATGCTGTGGGGATGTTTTTCAGCGGCAGGGACTGGGAGATTAGTCAGGATTGAGGCAAAGATGAACGGAGCAAAGTACAGAAAGATCCTTGATGAAAACCTGCTCCAGAACACTCAGAACCTATGACTGGGGCGAAGGTTCACCTTCACACAGGACAACGACCCTAAGCACACAGCCAAGACAACGCAGGAGTGGCTTCGGGACAAGTCTCTGAATGTCCTTGAGTGGCCCAGCCAGAGCCCGGACTTGAACTCGATCAAAGGTCTCTGGAGAGACCTGAAAATAGCTGTGCAGCAGCGCTCCCCATCCAAACTGACAGCGCTTGAGAGGATCTGCAGAGAAGAATGGGAGAAACTGCCCAAATACAGGTGTGCCAAGCTTGTAGCGTCATGCCCAAGAAGACTCGAGGCTGTAATCGCTGCCAAAGGTGCTTCAACAAAGTACTGAGTAAAGGGTCTGAATACTTATGTAAATGTGATATTTATGTTTTTTATTTGTAATAAATTAGCAAAAACATTTGAAAAGCTGGTTTTGCTTTTTCATTATGGGGTATTGATTGACGAGGGGYAAAAAACAGTTTAATACATTTTAGAATAAGGCTGTAACATAACAAAATGTGGAAAAAGTCAAGGGGTCTGAATACTTTCCGAATGCACTGTCTATATATATTCAAATATCAATATGCCTTGTATACTGTTGTTCAGGCTAGTTATCATTGTTTTGGTTTGCAATGGACCCCGTAGTTCCACTCTCCGTACCTCTGATACCTCCTTTGTCCCACCTCCCACACATGCGGTGACCTCACCCATTGAGACCAGCATGTCCAGAGATACAACCTCTCTTATCATCACCCAGTGCCTGGGCTTGCCTCCGCTGTACCCGTGCCCCACCATACCCCTGTCTGCACATTATGCCCAGAATCTATTCTACCACGCCCATAAATCTGCTCCTTTTATTCCTTGTCCCCAACGCTCTAGGCGACCAGTTTGTGATAGCCTTTAGCCGCACCCTCATCCTACTACTCCCTGTTCCTCGGGTGATGTGGAGGTAAACCCGGGCCCTGCATGTCCCCAGGCACCCTCATTTGTTGACTTCTGTGATCGAAAAAGCCTTGGCCTCATGCATGTCAACATCAAAGCCTCCTCCCTAAGTTTGTCTTACTCACCGCTTTAGCACACTCTGCAACCCTGATGTCCTTGCCGTGTCTGAATCCTGGCTTAGGAAGGCCACCAAAAATTCTGAGATTTCCATACCCAACTATAACACTTTCCGTCAAGATAGAACTACCAAAGGGGGAGGAGTTGCAATCTACTGCAGAGATAGCCTGCAAAGTTCTGTCATACTTTCCAGGTCTATGCCCAAACAGTTCGAACTTCTAATTTTAAAAATGTATCTCTCCAGAAATAAGTCTCTCACTGTTGCCGCCTGCTACCGACCCCCCTCAGCTCCCAGCTGTGCCCTGGACACCATCTGTGAATGATCGCTCCCCATCTAGCTTCAGAGTTTGTTCTGTTAGGTGACCTAAACTGGATATGCTTAACACCCGGCAGTCCTACAATTAACTAGATGCCCTCAATCTCACACAAATCATCAAGGAACCCACCAGGTACAACCCTAAATCCGTAAACATGGGCACCCTAATAGACATTATCCTGGCCAACTTGCCCTCCAAATACACCTCTTCAAAGGGGGAGACACCCTGGACCCAAACTTGTACAGACCTATATCCATCCTGCCCTGCCTATCTAAGGTCTTCGAAAGCCAAGTCAACAAACAGATCACTGACCACTTCGAATCCCACCGTACCTTCTCCGCTGTGCAATCCGGTTTCCGAGCAGGTCACGGGTGCACCTCAGCCACGCTCAAGGTACTAAACGATATCATAACCGGCATCGATCAAAGACAGTACTGTGCAGCCGTCTTCATCGACCTGGCCAAGGCTTTCGACTCTGTCAATCACCATATTTCTTATCGGCAGACTCAGTAGCCTCGGTTTTTCTAATGACTGCCTTGCCTGGTTCACCAACTACTTTGCAGACAGAGTTCAGTGTGTCAAATCGGAGGCATGTTGTCCGGTCTCTGGCAGTCTCTATGGGGGTACCACAGGGTTCAATTCTCGGGCCGACTCTTTTCTCTGTATATATCAATGATGTTGCTCTTGCTGCGGGCGATTCCCTGATCCACCTCTACGCAGACGACACCATTCTGTATACTTCTGGCCCTTCCTTGGACCACTGTGCTATCTAACCTCCAAACGAGCTTCAATGCCATACAACACTCCTTCCGTGGCCTCCAACTGCTCTTAAACGCTAGTAAAACCAAATGCATGCTTTTCAACCGTTCGCTGCCTGCACCGCACGCCGACTAGCATCACCACCCTGGACGGTTCCGACCTAGAATATGTGGACATCTATAAGTACCTAGGTGTCTGGCTGACTGCAAACTCTCCTTCCAGACTCATATCAAACATCTCCAATCCAAAATCAAATCTAGAGTCGGCTTTCTATTTCGCAACAAAGCCTCCTTCACTCACGCCGCCAAACGTACCTAGTAAAACTGACTATCCTACCGATCCTCGACTTCGGCAATGTCATCTACAAAATAGCTTCCAATACTCTACTCAGCAAACTGGATGCAGTTTATCACAGTGCCATCCGTTTTGTTACTAAAGCACCTTATACGACCCACCACTGCGACCTGTATGCTCTAGTCGGCTGGCCCTCGCTACATGTTCGTCGTCAGACCCACTGGCTCCAGGTCATCTACAAGGCTATGCTAGGTAAAGTGCCGCCTTATCTCAGTTCACTGGTCACGATGGCTACACCCACCCGTAGCACGCGCTCCAGCAGGTGTATCGCACTGATCATCACCCTAAAGCCAAAACCTCATTTGGACGCCTTTCCTTCCGTTCTCTGCTGCCTGCGACTGGAACGAATTGCAAAAATCTCTGAAGTTGGAGACTTTTATCTCCCTCAACAACTTTAAACATCTGCTATCCGAGCAGCTAACCGATCGCTGCAGCTGTACATAGTCCATCGGTATATAGCCCACCCAATTTACCTACCTCACCCCCCATACTGCTTTTATTTATTACTTTTCTGCTCTTTTGCACACCAGTATCTCTACTTACACATGATCATCTGATGATTTTATCACTCCAGTGTTAATCTGCTAAATTGTAATTATTGCTTTATTGCCTACCTCCTCATGCCTTTTGCACACATTGTATATAGATTCTTTTTTTTCTACCATGTTATTGACTTGTTTATTGTTTACTCCATGTGTAACTCTGTGTTGTTGTCTGTTCACACTGCTATGCTTTATCTTGGCCAGGTCGCAGTTGCAATGAGAACTTGTTCTCAACTAGCCTACCTGGTTAAATAAAGGTGAAATAAAAAAATATAAATAAAATATACAGTACCAGTCAAAAGTTTGGACACACCTACTCATTTCAAGGGTCTTTCTTTATTTTTACTATTTTCTACATTGTAGAATAATAGTGAAGACATCAAAACTATGAAATAACACATATGGAATGTTATCTTATTCAAATATAAGCAAGGTTTTAAATGATTCTGTTTTAGTTAAATATTATATCCCTTTGGGCTTCTTGCGGTCAATTTGCAGTTGAGAAATGATTTGTAATTCTGTTCTGGTCCCCTGACCATCCGCTCAAGAAAAATAAATGGGCCCGCGGCTGAATCTTTTTGATGATCCCTGCTGTATACACCTCCTTGTGTTAAATATACTATATGAGATGTTATTGCGTAACACTAAAAGTTTGAATTACCTAACACTGACAAAGTGTAATGGCGTCAGCACTTAATTTAACACTGAAAAGTTTAGAGCCAWTACACACTGGCTGATTTTTAAAATTGTAACAGTGTTGTTTCAACACCGGTGAATTTTCTGTGTATAAATACCTCATGGTCCAAGTGCTTTTAATTTTCCAGTGCATGGGACACAATAGCTGTTGTGGCTAGCACAGTGTGGGGCTAGACTAGACATTGTGTTAGCGGTGGAAGAGAATGGCTGAATAAGTTGGGTAGCTAGCTAACCCTCTTTTGATGTAAAAAGCCCATCTGTGAGTGCCTGATCATTCAACTGTCTCAAAGCAGAACCTTGCTGTGAGATCTGGTTGTCTTTCTGTAATCTCAGCAACCCAGAACCAAAATCTCCTGTAACTACGTCAGCGACTAAATATATCTGTTCATGAGAGATTAGTCTTTATGTTAAACAGCAGTAACCTTATGGAAACCTACACCTGCAACAACTTGAATACAAAGCATTTAAAAAAAAGAGAGAAAGTATGCTATAGGCTTTGCTGACAGTGAAACTAACTTGTCAAGGTTAAAGCATTGACTATTTTGTTCTGGCTCATACAAGTGATCCATAGACTTAATTGTTTGTTCCATGTGTTTAAAATTAGACGTAGGCTGGAATTCAATTGAAACCACACTTACAACAAATATTTCAGTTGAAAAAAATCTGCAGTAAAACTGCAGTAATTGCAGTTGACTGTGATATTTTGAACGCAGTAATTGGAGAATAACTGCAGTTGAACTGTACAAATGTTATTTTGGATGCAGTATTTGCAGCATACTGCAGTTATACTGCACTCTGACTGCAATTATTTTTTGTAAGGGCATGCTTATGCAGTGTGTTGTGCACACACACTCTTATATAAGCTATAGTAGCCAGTGGTGTAGTGGAGAGTAAACAAGTAAAAGCAGTTAACCCACGTGTTTTGTGCACGACAGTTTACCCACCTTTAACGAAAAGACGCATTGAAAGTATTTATCTTTAAAAAAAATGTTTTTACCGCAACACGATTTCCCCCCCACTACATCACTGATAGTAGGCTAGTCTATTATTACAGAACCCCAAAACATATTTATTCGTAGGAGGAAGAGATGCTGCCTATTTACCACAATGCGGGTTTGATTGAATTAACATCCATCTTTCATTGGAGGAGCACACAGTGGCGTTGCCCTTTTAAGAGCGAACAGTTATGTGGTGGTCCATAGAGGGGGCTACTTGGTCTAGAGCAGAGAACCACATTCACAGAGGAAACCGCAGTCGAAATGATGCTGCACACTGAGTGCCTTTGGAAGAGTACACATTTGTTCAATTGTTTTGGCTTTATCTTTACAAATATGATAGGCTACTGACTTATTCAAAATATCAAAACACACGATGTACATGAGCATAGTGCCCATCATCTTGAATGATTAACATTCGCTCATTAAATTAGCCACAGAAAATGTTGACCATTGAAATGAATAACTTGCGTCGTCTTTATTTGGGGTTTGTACAATTGACATTGCATCGATCTGCAATTCATTTCAAAATTTGGCAACACCACACAAACAATATTGTGCTTCCTCAATTGCCTAAATACCTAGGCAACTTCTCAAAGCCATAACCTATATATAGTAGACTGCCTGTCTGTACGTCCCCATTATCCTAAAATGACGTGTTACAGAATACAGAAACACAGTTGTGTTGAAAACAAAGGCACGCCTGCCTGCCGGTATGCAACGTAGACAGCATAGTTGATGAGCGGAGGAGGATGGTTTGTCCGATAGTAACCTCGGAGTGAGAAAGGGAGGGGGTTACGTGGTTTATAATCAGTTAGCTATATATAGAACGGCAAATCATTCATTTTTATATCTGTACCGTGCCCTGCAATTATTAAATTATACATTTCCCTCCTGGACCTGTGAAAGTGTCCCTTCTTGTCTCAAAATARGCATCACTCATTCCTTTCTCTCCGTCTGATATTTTTCATACAAAACCAGCCATCAATGATCAGAACAATTCCTCTGAATCACACATCGTTTATCGGATAATTATAACCATATAAATATAATCTATGAAATAACAATYTTGACGAAAACATAATGAAGCTAAACACAAATGTTCGAATGTTGAGAAACCATTGCATCTTATCGAAAAGATAACGCTAGAGAAGAGAAACATCAACTCAAGTCGAGACCACATCCGCTTTGCATGAAAAGCAGCTTTGACCGATAGTAACCTCGCTTCGTAGCCGGCAGGAACTCGGTGAAAGGGGAATGATGTCATTGGGCTGTGGAGGAGAATATCATTGCTCGAAACAGCAGAATATCACGATGGCTACTTGGTTTTAGGGTKATATTTATAAGAACATGGTCATGTGTGATTTACTGCACAGAATGCTGCAATATGTTACTTTTTGGGCAACCCGAACAAATTGACAGAAATGTGAGCTATAGATAAGAAGCGGTAGATCTGTTCTAGTTGCGCTATTTCTACTCGACCATTCTAAGTTTCGTTTTTACATATTTTACTTTTGGTTTTGTATACCAGCTTCAAACAGCTGAAAATACAATATTTTTGGTTATTGAAAATGTGTTTCACAGCGGTTTAAATGGTACAATGAATATCTATACTATACTTGCTGTGTCACAAACTGAAATTAGGTGAATTATTTCTCCAAATTTTTGTACATTTATTTAAAAAAAATCACATTTACATAAGTATTCAGACCCTTTACTCAGTACTTTGTTGAAGCACCTTTGGCAGCGATTACAGCCTCGAGTCTTCTTGGGTATTACGCTACAAGCTTGGCACACCTGTATTTGGGGATTTCTCCACAGATCCTCTCAAGCTCTGTCAGGTTGGATYGGGATTGTTGCTGCACAGCTATTTTCAGGTCTCTCCGGAGATGTTCGATCGGGTTCAAGTCCGGGCTCTGGCGGGACCACTCAAGGACATTCAGCGACTTGTCCCGAAGCCAACGACTTAGAGTCGTTGTCCTGTTGGAAGGTGAACCTTTGCCCCAGTCTGAATTCCTGAGCACTCTGGAGCAGGTTTTCACCAAGGATCTTTCAGTACTTTGCTCCGTTCATCTTTCCCTCGATCCTGACTGMTCTCACAGTCCCTGCCGCTGAAAAACATCCCCACAGCATGATGCTGCCACCACCATCCTTCAGCATAGGGATGGTGCCATGTTTCCTCCAGACCATAAAGGCCTGATTGGTAGAGTGCTGCAGAGATGGTTGTCCTTCTGGAAGTTTCTCCCATCTCCACAGAGGAACTCTGGAGCACTGTCAGAGTGGCCATTGGGCTCTTGGTCACCTCCCTGACCAAGGCTCTTCTCCCCTGATTGCTCAGTTTGGCCAGGCGCCCAGCCTCTGGAAAGAGTCTCTTGTGTTGTTCCAAACTTCTCCCATTTAAGAATGACGTAGGCCACTGTGTTCTTGTGGAGTTCAATGCTGCAGACATTGATTGGTACCCTTCCCCAGATCTGTGCCTCGACACAATCCTGTCTCGGAGCTCGACAGACAATTCCTTCGACCTCATGGCTTGGTTTTTGCTCTGACATGCACTGTCACTGTGGGACATTATATAGACAGGTGTGTGCCTTTCCAAATCATGTCCAATCAATTGAATTTACCACAGGTGTACTCCAATCAAGTTGTAGAAACATCTCAAGGATGATCAATGGAAACAGGATGCACCTGAGTCAATTTCGAGTCTCAAAATTATTTAATCCATTTTAGAATAAAGCTGTAATGTAACAAAATGTGAAAAAAAGTCAAGGGGTCTGAATACTTTCCGAATGCACTGTATACCAACATTTCGATATGCATAGATTGTTGTGGAACCATACACTTGTGCAAGACTCTTTAAGGCCAGTGTCAGTGTTTGACTTTAACACGTGATAACAATATAACAGACAGATTAACCGGAATAACATTTACTCTCATGGGTGGCCAAAAATAAACATCTGAAAGCCACACCCCAACTAAACCATGGCTCTAGCCTCCTGAGCTGACCCGCTGGTGATATACCCTGCATACCACTACTGGCTTGCTTCTGAAGCTAAGCAGGGTTGGTCTGGTCAGGCCCTGGATGGGAGACCAGATGCTGCTGGAAGTGGTGTTGAGGGCCAGTAGGAGGCACTCTTTCCTCTGGTCTAAAAATCCAATGCCCCAGGGCAGTGATTGGAACACTGCCTGGTAGGGTGCGTCTTTCGGATGGGCGTTAAACGGTGTCCTGACTCTCTGAGGTCATTAAAGATCCCATGGCACTTATCGTAAGAGTAGGGGTGTTAACCCCGGTGTCCTGCTAAATCCCAAATCTGGCCCTCAAACCATCATGGTCACCTAATAATCCCCAGTTTACAATTGGCTCATTCATCCCCCTCCTCTCCCCTGTAACTATTCCCCAGGTCGTTGCTGCAAATGAGAACGTGTTCTCAGTCAACTTACCTGGTAAAATAACGGTAAAATAAATAAATAAAAATATCTCAATAACCRGGCATCAATAACCCTGAATTTTCTAAAGAAAACAACCCAACTAAGTGACCCAACACCTGCAACCCAGAAGTTGGGTCAACCAAACAACCCAGCATTTTTTTTAGAAGGTAAGCTTCCTGTACTAGAGAAAAACTATATGGAAAAAGTAACTGGATCTCCTATGGAAAAACTAGGGTCTTCAAGGGAAAAATAATGTCTACTAGGGATGACAAAAAAACGTTGATATTCTAGCGAAAACTGGATCCACTAGGGAAAACAGATTCCACTAGTGAAACTGGATCCACTAGGAAAAACAGATTCCACTAGGGAGAACTGGATCCACTAGTGAAAACAGATTCCACTAGTGAAACTGGATCCACTAGTGAAAACAGATTCCACTAGTGAAACTGGATCCACTAGGGAAAACTGGATCCACTAGGGAAAACTGGATCCACTAGGGAAAACTGGATCCACTAGGGAAAACTGGATCCACTAGGGAAAACTGGATCCACTAAGGAAAACCTCTACCTCAGCAGAAAAACATGAATCATCTGGAGACTTAAGCATCACATGCTCTGTGGTCGGTGTCATGAGAGCTGACGTCTATAGAACCAATGACTCAGTATTTACTAAGCACCTCCACTATGTTACATCAGCACACAAAGTTACTCGTTTGGTGGTGTGTTCAAACGTGTGTTAATATGCTTGACAAATGATGTTTTACTTTCTCACTCGTTAGAATGATCTTGATTAATCCCCCCGCACCAACATTCATACAAATAGCTGCTTTATTGGGGGAAAATGTACTTCCTATGACTGACATGTGTTTGTCTCACCCAGCAGTCACTGTAKGCCTATGCATTGATAAAGTTGTCATGGGGGTGTTTGACGTTAGTACGGTTTTGGAATCCTATAGGTATTATGTTGTCCAACATGTTGATAGTTTACGCCAAGTAGTATGTTACATGGCACTGTAAGACTAATTTACAATGTGCAGTACAAGCCTCCTCTTGATGTGGCTGACATTTCTAAAAAAGATTWGGAGCTATGAGCTGCATTTAAATCTATTATAGAAGCTGTTTAATACTTAGTGTAAAAATGTTTTTATCCTTTCTGGTAAAAAGCTTTGTAGAATTAATTAATGTACAAGGGAATATTATAGGAAATTAATATACCTTATCAAATAAAAGCTTATGGAACGACACTATATTAGTTACTTTAATTATGGAAAACAAAACTGTAAAAGTATGAGCGTTTTGCATGAGAATGTGGATTTTCACGAGTAGTCCAAAAACAACTGACAACAACATATTTCTTTAAATCAGAACAACAGTTTTCAGCTGTGCTAACATAATTGCAAAAGGGTTTTCTAATGATCATTTAGCCTTTTAAAATGATAAACTTGGATTAGCTAACACAATGTGCCATTGGAGCACAGGAGTGATGGTTGCTGATTAAATGGGCCTCTGTACGCCTATGTAGATATTCCATTAAAAATCAGCCGTTTKCAGCTACAATAGTCATTTACAACATTAACAATGTCTACACTGTATTTTACCTTTTCTTTCAAAAACAAGGACATTTCTAAGTGACCGCACACTTTTGAACAGTAGTGTACATGTCATTATCCTCCCCATTTAAATTTGATACACTCCTACATATGTGTTCTGCCTGCCTGTCTGTGTCTCGTGCTTGCTGACCAACCAACCACCTGCAGCCCACTGCCACATAAAGGCCCATTCAATCCCAACAGCTGGCTACAACACTATGCTCTCTCTCTTTCTCTCCATCTTTCATGGTCAGAGTGGTGGTTGCCCCCTCGGTTTCTCATGACTCTATATCTGCTTGGCCTTGAGTACTTTTCTCTTTCAGTTGCTGTTTGGTCTAAACAGACAGTTGCTYTTGTTTCTTCTACCCCAGTGTGTTGGAGGGTAGGTTACCGCTGTCCCAACATGGGCCCCTGACCAACACTTTCACTGCGCTGCTGACTGCTGATAKCCGCATGTTTCACTTCACTAACTGTGTGTTGAGATCATGAAAAACAACCGGTTATGAACCACTGAGGTCTCTGGTTGGAATGTACTCACTTCTCCGTTAGTTAGGGCCAGGAGTTTATCTGACCATGTGACCTGATCGGGAAAAGCTCTAGGGCATAGTTAAAGGCTGTACCGTAGGAGTTTTCCTGGTTGGGTCACAATGCTCAGGAAAAACTCCTGGTCCCTAGCAGAGTTGTTAAAAAAAAATTATTGCATAAAAAGATATGAAATGCACTGTATAAAATAAAATAAATACTGAAAGACTGAGCGTTCATTCTGTTCCCAAAGGGATCACCCAGTCTATGTCAAGCAGGCCCTTTGAAGTAGTCAGATTCAGAGGCTGACGATGTATGTATGAAAGACCTATTTTAGTTACAAARAGGGTTTCAATTACAAGATTGCTGGGGYTAGCTTGSTTGCTACTCTGGACAACCCTTTGCCCACTGTAATATTAACATGGGCATCCCTATAGATGCTGGAAAAACTATGCCCTATTTTTAGAGCACCTCGCTACGTAAGTATGACTGTATGTAATTCAATCCGTAGTATGAAATTAGTCTGGCAATGGACCAATCCTCAATATAGGTTGAATATAAATCTCAGGTGCATTCGGGAAAGTATTCTGACCCCTTAACTTTCTCCACATTTTGTTACGTTACATTTTTATTCAAWTTTTTTTTTTTTTATCCTCATCAATCTACACACAATACCCCATAATGACCAGTGGTGGAAAAAATACTCAAATATCATACTTGAGTAAAAGTAAAGATACCTTAATAGAAAATGACTCAAGTAAAATTGCCCCAGTAAAATACTACTTGAGTAAAAGTCTAAAAGTATTCGGTTTTAATTCTAAAATGACTTAAGTATCAAAAGTGAATGTAGTTTCTAAAATATACTTAATTATCAAAAGTAAAAAGTACGAATAATACAAAAATCCTTATATTAAGCAAACCAGATCGCACAATTGTATTTTTTATTTATGGATAGCGAGGGTCACACTGCCTGATCAGAGGCAGTAGAGATGACCAGGGATGTTCTCTTGATAAGTGAATTGGACCATTTTCTGTCTTGCTAAGCATTCAGAATGTAACAAGTACTTTTGGGTGCCGGGGAAAATGTATGGAGTAAAAGGTACATCGTTTTCTTCAGGAATGTAGTGAAGTAAAAGTAGTCAAAAATATAAATAGTAAAGTACAGACACCCCAAAAACCTACTTAAGTAGTACTTTAAAGTATTTTTACTTAAGTACTTAATACCACTGAGAATGACAAAGCAAAAAAAGTTTTGACATTTTTGCAAATGTATTAAAAATATAAAAACAAATACCTTATTTACATACATATTCAGACCCTCTGCTATGAGACTCGAAATTGAGCTCAGGTGCATCATGTTTCCATTGATCATCCTTCAGATGTTTATACAACTTGACTGGAGTCCACCTGTGGTGAATTCAATTGATTGAACATGATTTGGAAAGGCAGGCATGCAAGGACACATTCTAGAATTCTCTCATTCTTCAATGATAATTGGAATTCCGCTGCTTGCGTAAGTGTGACTGACTGTGACACTACTGAATAGCAT
The DNA here is from genome assembly GCF_002910315.2 of Salvelinus sp. IW2-2015. NCBI lineage: Eukaryota > Metazoa > Chordata > Actinopteri > Salmoniformes > Salmonidae > Salvelinus > Salvelinus sp. IW2-2015. The sequence continues at coordinate 46,549,009 of NC_036853.1, forward strand.
TTTCTCAGCCCCTCGACCTTGGGGGCTGAGCAATGGTGATAATGACTTGAAGGAGACGAGGCACCGCCTCAAACCCACAGCTGCCTGATAGCAGGCGGATCAATCCCACTGGAGAGCAGTAGCAACACACTCCACTCACTGCAGACACGTGAGGGAGAGGAAGGGGGAGCCAGTGTGCTAATACCCACCCCTTCCTTTTCAGAACAATGTCTCCCCTTTGAACATCAACCCATATATACATACATGCACTATATATATATATATATATATATATATATATAATATTATATATATATATATTATATATATATATATATATATATATATATATATATATATATATATATATATATAGTGCATGTATGTATATATATATATTATATATATATATAATATATATATAATATATAAAGAGAGAGAGAGAGAACCATCTAAAACAAAGAGTAAAAGCCTATTGGTTTCATTACAATGTTGAGAAATGTGGGTTATTAGGCCTATCCCAAAATAAGAAATAAGGCTGTTTGTTTGAAATAAACATACGTACCTAGAGTCATATGCAAGTCAACACAACACACAGACATAGATAAGTATTTTATGCCATTAAACTAAAAGATTACTTTTTACATCACTCTTACTAAATGTTATCCAGCACACCAGCAATTATTAAGCATTCTGTAGGTATATAAACGATCCTAATAATAGTAGCCTAGTGTACTTAACATACAATACTGTAAAAACGAAATCTGTCAACAACAAAAAATGTGCCTAATAAATGTAAAAATCTTAGTGTCACTTCTGGCTGGGCCCCTCAATCGAGCAACGAAACACATGCCCTTGTCAGCTGCTTCAGTGGGTGCATGTGAAAGGTTGTCATTATGAAAACAAATATTGAAGAAAAAAGAGAAGGATGTGGAAGAAGGAAGTGGGGCTCACAAAACAGGAAGCGGTCTGTACATAGCGTGTCTTTAACTGTGACCATTAGCTGTTACCAGCCAAATGACTGGCGGTTCATCAACGCAACAACGACCAAACCATGCTCAAGTCAAGTCCCTCTTAACTGTTTCTGTTATGAAAAACCCCAGAGCTCACAAGCTGATCCATCTATCATCTGTGGTATGGGATCTTAACAAACTGAAACATTCATCCTGAAATTGATTACTCGCGTCATTTTACAACATATTTTTCACTGCATGCGTATGTTTACATGTAGCCTCCAAGCCCATACTCTTACGCAGGGAAAGGATTCTCATTTTGAGCCAGACACCTTCGTGGGGAAGGGAACGTTTGGGAAAAGAGTCAAGATTTTCTCATTCATTGTCCTTATTTCAATGTATTGGTCTCTCGTGTCTGTTTCATCGCTCCTGAGGAGACAGTTGTCTATGCATAAGCGTTCCGAGAAGTTGCAATGTTCCTGAATCTCCGGTGACTCATTTAGCTTCCCAACAGGAATACAAATAAAAACCCTGGARCATTGCACCATCTAGTGGAGTATAGGGATAAATGGATTTCGTTTTTTGTACATTCAAGACCATAAAGGGAGGCCCGCAGTGACTGAAAAGCAGTCTGGAGCTCTTCAACAGCCTGAACCAGAGAAGGAGCACATGAATATATGACTGTATCATCTGCATATAGATGTAACTTTGCTGGTTGCATCCCATTTCCCAAATCATTAATACTAATTGAGAACAACATTGGAGCACACCTATATTAATCTCAAGAAAGCTAGACGTGTGATTGTCAGTATATACACATTGTGTTCTGTCAGAAAGATAATTCCTAAACCAATTTACTGCCCCTTCACTGAGACCAATGTTTCTGAGTCTAGCTTGCAACAATTCATGGTCAACTGAATCAAAGGCCTTTAATAAATCCACAAACAGAGCAGCACAATGTTGCTTTTTATCAAGTGCATTAATGTTGTAATTTGCCACTGCCATAGCTGCAGTTGTGGAGCTGTGCCCCGATCTAAAGCCAGACTGAACCCAGCTCAGTATGTTCTTTTCAATTAAGACGTTTTTTTAAACTGTGAGTTCTCTAGGGATCCATAGACTTTGCTTGCTTGTACTATCATAATGATATTTAAAAACACATCAGATAAAAACAGATCGAAAACTGATATCTTTATTTATATCACTTCCACATAATTGTACACTGTACAAATGGATTACTTTATAATATTGAGAAAAGGGCCTCCCGAGTGGTGCAGCGGTCTGAGCTACTGCATCGCAGCGCTTGAGGCGTTACTACAGACCTGGGTTTGATCCCAGGCCGTGTCACAGCCGGCCGTGACGGGGAAACCCATTAGGCTGCGCACAATTGGCCTAGCGTCGTCCGGGTTAGGGGAGGGTTTGGCCGGCCAGGATTTCCTTGTCCCATTGCGCTCTAGCAACTCCTTGTGGCGGGCTGCAAGCTGCAAGCAGACTTCAGTCACCAGCTGGACAGGGTTTCCAGGTTAAGCAAGRAGTGTATCAAAAAACAGTGCTGCTCGGCAGGGTCGTGTTTCGGAGGACGCTTGGCTCTCGATCTTAGCCTCTCCCGAGTCCGTAGGGGAGTTACAGCAATGGGACAAGACTAACTACCAATTGGTGATTAAAAGTGGTCAAATAAATAAATTATAATAAATAATGTTGAGAAACAATGACTAGGCAACTTGAAAATTGACTTAGGCCTAAAATAAGAAAAGTCAAGTGATTCATTTAAACCAACTAATTTGAAGTGACCATTTTAGGATGCCACGTATCCTAGAACGTCCAATAAGTAGCCCAGGGCTCTAAAGGTGACTAGGGTCTTGTTTTTTCTCTGTGTGAGTGTTCCTCCCATCTTGTGACCGTGGGCTGGAAAACAGAAAACATGGAATTCCCAGAAAGGAAGCCTTGACCTTTGCTCTGAATTGTTTGTGACTACATTTAAAACAAGGGTTAACTAAACCAACCATTGGAGGGAAGCCAGTTCTGCTGAGATGACATGGCCTTGAGGTCATGCTTTCATTGGGGAAGAGATCCAAAAACAACCCCTTCTGTGGTCATTTCCTCTATAACCCTCCCATGGCACTGGGTAGTAGGTAGGAGTTGTCCTTAAATCAGATATTTTTCATCATCTTCCAGACTGACTGGTCTCTACAAACTGGGTCAGAGTGTATAACCTGCTTACGTCTGTTTAAGGGGGTAATTTACCACATACCCCTCATTAACCATTTGTTAACTTGTCATTTGAAACGGGGTTGCAAATACCTGTTTTTAGAGAGACAGTAAACCTAGGCAAGATAAAGGACAGATTAATATTTACCTTACTGAGGCGATGTAGAAATAGTCATAATATTACTTTTCTTTCTAAAAAATAAATAAAATAAAGGTATTCTCTGAGCTTGAAAGTTACTGATCATGACTAAGAGATTGAATGTGATAAGAAATTATATATATATACATATATATATACACACACACAGTGTTGTAATGATGTACAAATAGTTAAAGTACAAAAGGGAAAATAAATAAACATAAATAGTTTGTGGCGAGACACAAGGTGGCGGGACACAATGCAGATAGCCCGGTTAGCCAATGTGGGGGAGCACTGGTTGGTCGGCCCAATTGAGGTAGTATGTACATGAATGTATAGTTAAAGTGACTATGCATATATGATAAACAGAGAGTAGCAGTAGCGTAAAAGAGGGGTTGGGGGGGGGCACACAATGCAAATAGTTTGGGTAGCCGTTTGATTACCTGTTCAGCAGTCTTATGGCTTGGGGGTAAAAACTGTTGAGAAGCCTTTTTGTCCTAGACTTGGCACTCCGGTACCACTTGCCATGCGGTAGTAGAGAGAACAGTTTATGACTGGGGTGGCTGGGGTCTTTGACCGTTTTTAGGGCCTTCCTCTGACACCGCCTTGTGTAGAGGTCCTGGATGGCAGGCAGCTTAGCCCCAGTGATGTACTGGGCCGTACGCACTACCCTCTGTAGTGCCTTGCGTTCAGAGGCCGAGCAATTGCCGTACCAGGGCAGTGATGCAACCAGTCAGGATGCTCTCGATGTTGCAGCTGTAGAACCTTTTGAGGATCTTGGGAACCCATGCCAAATCTTTTTAGTTTCCTGAGGGGGAATAGGCTTTGTCGTGCCCTCTTCACGACTGTCTTGGTGTGTTTGGACCATGTTATTTTGTTGTTGATGTGGACGCCATTTTAAGTCTGCTTGAAATGTTTAAATTTGATAGGGAAGCTGAGAGGTCAAATATACTGTTTAGGTTTTCTACTGCCAAGTTTACACCTTGAAATATTTTGTCCAGGAAATTGTCTAGAAGGGATTGAATTTGTTGTGGCATTATTTATTTATTTATTTTCCTTCAAMCTATAACATTTCTTAATATTATTCAGTTCCTTTGGCTTTGATGCTTCATGATTGAGCATAGCTCTGTACAAGTAGACTGTGATTTTGCTGTGATCTGATAGAGCATTCACAGTCAGTCCACTGACACCCCTACGAGACTCTGGGTTGAGGTCTGTGATAAAYTAGTCTACAGTACTACTGCCAAGAGATGGGCTATAGGTGTACCTACCGTAGGATGACCATCAAAGCCTACCATTGACTATGTACATTCCCAGCGTCCTAAAGAGCTGCAGTTGTGACCCGTTTTTGTTGCTTATGTCGTCTTAGTTGTGTCAAGGGGGGCATATGGGGGAGGGAATGCTGTCCAGGTAGGTGTTTGTCCCCTGTGTGCTGACGGTGTCAGGTTCTTGTCCAGTTCTGGCATTGAGGTCGCCACAGACTAGTACATGTCCCTGGGCCTGGAAATTGTTGATCTCCCCCTCTAGGATGGAGAAGCTGTCATCGTTAAAGTATGAGGATTCTATTAGGGGGGCATATAGGTAGCACACGAGGACATTTTTCTCTTATTAATRTCAAGCCAAATGTGAAAAGATCCTGACTCATTTAATAGAGTGGGTTAGGTCTGCAATGTACCAAATTAGCATACCCCCTGAGTCTCTTCCCTGTTTCACACCTGGTGATTTGGTGGATGGGACTACCAGCTCTCTGTAACCTAGAGGGCAACCAGTGCTAGGGGTGGTCTTAGCTGGTTGGGGTGTGGCTYGTGATGCTGTGGTCTGGATGTAGGTCCTTTTGGTGTGGGTTCTCTCAGTGCAGTTCCTTCGGGAGGGAGTCTTGCACGTCTGGGACGGTGTCTCGCTGGTCTCGGCGGGTTGTCCGTTGCTCCTGTGTGAGGTGCTGGGGCTACGATTGAGGGTGATGTCCTTCAGGGTCCTGGAAAAAGTTGGGATTGCTGCCATGTAGAGGTGGACCTGGTCGTAGAGGCTGTTCAAGTCCAGGGTGGAGTTGTGGGCTAGGTAGACATTAGGTTTTGAGGTACAGTCTCGCGAAATGCTTGCATTCACTTGCTGTATGGTGGCAGGGTGAAAGTATTTGTGGTAGAAGGGTCTCTCTCGCCCGCTCTCTCTTTCTCCTTTGCCAAGATAATCCATCCACCTGACAGGTGTGGCATATCAAGCCGCTGATTAAACAGCATGGTCATTACACAGGTGCCTTGTGCTGGGGACAATAAAAGGACACTAAAATGCGCAGTTGTGTCACACAACACAATGCCACAGATGTCTCAAGTTGAGGGAGCGTGCAATTGGCATGCTGACTGCAGGAATGTCCACAAGAGCTGTTTCCAGATAATTTAATGTAAATTTCTCTACCATATGCCTCACAACTGCAGACCACGTCTATGGTGTCGTGGGGGCGAGCGGTTTGCTGATGTAAACGTTGTGAACAGAGTGCCCCATGGTGGCGGTGGGGTTAGGTTATGCACAGGCATAAGCTACGGACAACAAACACAATTGCATTTTATCGATGGCAATTTGAATGCACAGAGATACCGTGACGAGATCCTGAAGCCCATTGTCGTGCCATTCATCCCCAGCCATCACCTCACACAAGATACTGACTGGTTTTCTGATCCAGACCCCTACCTGTTTTTTCAAGGTATCTATGACCAACAGATGCATATCTGTATTCCCAGTCATGTGAAATCCATAAATTAGGGCTTAATGAATTTATTTCAATTGACTCTTTTCCTCATATGAACTGTAACTCAGTAAAATCTTTGAAATTGTTGCGTTTATATTTTTGTTCAGTATGTATGACTCTAAAGACTGAGGTATAGACTTGGGAGGAGTAATTTTACATTTACATGTTTTTTTTTTTGTCATTTAGGAGACTTGAGCAACTTGTCATTCAGAGCAACTTACAAGAGCAATTGYGGTTAAGTGCCTTGCTCAAGAACACATTTACAGATTTTTGACCTGGTCAACTTGGGGATTTGAACTAGCTCCAGAAAGATTCCCGAGTTTCTGACTTGGAATTCCTAGTTGTTTTGAATGCTGGCATAAGTGTTTAGACACCGGACGCTAACCAATAACACAATTTCTCTTATTAGCGTCATGGCAGCAGCACTAGTTTCCCGGCAGCAACATTAAGACTTCCAGTTTTTGCCTTCAAAATAAAAGAKTGCGGTAAAACGCTGTGTGTATGATACGAAATCAATCATTTTTGCAGCTTTGCATAGTGCATAATGTTAAAATAATAATAAACTAAAAAGAGAATGACTACTTTATATAAGATACATCATATTATAATGTGGTGSACATTGAGAAATGCTTGGAACTTGAATAAATGAATGTAAAGAACATAATATTCTACAGACCCTATTGATCTAGTACTAGAGTCTATATATGGTGTTATTTCTTGYATGATACCCAGCAAGCCCTTTCTACTCCACTCATTTCATTGCTCCCAATGCAATACACTGTAGGCCTATAAATTACATTATTGGCTTAGAGAGAAAAAATATTCTATGTGCCAATGTAAAAGTGGGGTTGGAAATACTCAGTAGGGTCTGTAGAATGTATGGTGTTATTTCATGGGGGACTGAGGTTGGTCCCAATGGAATGGSTGGAGCAAAAGGCCAGCAACACTCTGTATTATTCAGAGCCCCATTGAAATGACACAGAGCCCCATTGAAATGCGGCACCCAAAATAGTTTTCGCTCTATAAGCCAATATGTATTCCATTAACAGTGATTCACATTGGGGGCATTCATATGACTTTGGAACATGGTGCAAATGTCACTTAAATATGAACAAATGTAAATACATTCATGTTATTGACAGTTTTCTACTATTACTTGAAGAACCTTTATTTTGAAAAATGTCTAAAACAATGTGACCCGGAAGTATTTTACGTGCTGCTGACGAGACACTGACATTTKTCGTCACTGTGAACGGAAGTAAACAGTGACGAAGAACAATTTCCACGTTAGCGGRTTGATTTAGACGTTTATTAACACCATGGACATCTAAATTTGACTCATTTAACTGCACAACATCACATACTTACCCCAGGTTGTCTTTCATTCGCGTTGGAGACAGGACTTGGTTGATACATGTTATCTATATAACGCTAGCTAGCTGCTAATGTTAGCTAACAATGGCCAACTGTATTGTTTTTCACACTCAAATAGCCTCCATCATGGAGGTGCTAGCGAATGCAGCCGTGGCAGAGATCTGTAAACTCGTAGACGACGACTATGCAGTGTTTCGTTTGGAAATAASTCAAAGCCAGAAAGAAATCAGGACATTGCGAAGGAAACTACAGCTACAGGAACTTAAGGTGTCACGGGAGCGCGCAGAGGGGACAATGCGAGAGCGCGTCCTTGCCAGTCGTCCCAGAAGTGTCAAGATCATGGACCGATACAGGGGAATGGCAAGAGGTACATTTTGCATAAATGCGCTGCATTAGTTAAATAAAACTAAATTGAATGAACATGAAATTGATTTCTACAGTATAGGCCTATACTGACCTATACTGTAGGTAGGCTATATATTTTTWATGCATTTACGGTGATACGGCCGCTACAGAAGTCAGGGCATTCATACCTCTTGCGTTTCGCGGAGCAGCACAGAGCTGTTGTGAAGGAAGTTGTATTCTATGGTATATTGGCAATCGCACAATTTAATGTACATCCCACCACCTACTGTGAGGGATGGAAACAGGATTCCCATAAATGAATAAAAATACCCATAAAAAAACGAAACTAAATCAAACAACTTTGCTGTTMAAAAAATTTAACCGATCTGATCCCTACTCAGGCTCAAGGGAAACTGGGAGGGCAGGTCTTCCGGCGCCAGTACCCCTTGCAAGTCTTCAGATGTAAAATCTTTAAGTCCCAAAAACGTTTCTGCCACAGCCACAATAATGTCCAGTTTCTTAGTCTTCTACGAGACTTATGCCGTACAGTTAATAACTGTGGCAATGACTACCACAAAATCCACCCTTTGAACACAGTATCTTTTGACTGGCAGCAAATATTTACTACAGGCTGTGGTGCGTCCACTAACATATCTTCACTAGCATCCCTTGTTTTCTCAATTATTTTAAATCACCTCTGCATAGGAGATTCGATTGGCCGCTTTAACTACATCGTTCTTCTGTCCYTCTGCACACACTTGAATCATGGCCAAATCCTTTACAATTCTTACACTGCAATGGTTTGGAGATTAAAGCTCTTACAGCGTATCTTACATAACCAAGCTTCACACGCATATGTTGCTCTTTATCAAAAAACAACAGGACCGACAGACTTTGAAGGAAGTTGTCAAGCAAGTGAGTTTGTGTTTAAACAGGACCTCTCGCCCCCACCTATAGTCAACCAATCATGTCAGTGCGGAGCTATACAGAGCAGTACTGAGCTCAATTTGGCCTTTGCATGCCTCCCGAGACTCCGCGATTGCGTCACACCGTCCATACGGATCCTCCGACCACATTTTCGGATCATGCATAAATTGTCTTAAGTCGGTTTCCCAGAAGCATCGTAAGGCTAAGTATATCGTTAAAACCTTCGTAGGAGCATTGTTAAATCTCCAAGCTGTTTCCCAAAACCATAGTTAATGTTGCACTTAAACGCTCATAATTTAACGCCTGCCTTAGCCAACTCGTAGAACAGCTGAGTGGGTTGTTAGATGCTTTTTTGCTCTCCAGCGTCACTTTATACACAGAAGATATATGTTATCCGTGACCACCGATAACTTCACAACGAAGTTGCCTATGTCTTTGCAATTGTAGGGATAAAATATGCTTAAAAATTAAAATTGAGATGACTGCATTAAAAATATATAGCCTACCTACAATGTTAGGCCTATATGTTTCAATGATATTGAAATACATGTTCACTCAATTGAGTTTTATTTGTCTACTGTTTAATTTTTGCCTCAATATATTTAATATAATGTAGCCTAATGTGCTCAATGATCTTGATTGTATTGTGGAATCATGTTTATGTTAAGGTATGATTTGAATGGAGAAAACTGACCCGAGAGCAGCGCTGCCTTTCTTTCGATTCTACCAGTATCTACAGTTGAAGTCGGAAGTTTACATACACTTAGGTTGGAGTCATTAAAACTCCTTTTTCAACCACTCCACAAATTTCTTGTTAACAAACTATAGTTTTGGCAAGTCGGTTTTAACATCTACTTTGTGCATGATACAAGTAATTTGTCCAACAATTGTTTACAGACAGATTATTTCACTTATAATTCAATGTTTCACAATTCCAGTGGGTCAGAGGTTTACATACACTAAGTTGACTATGCCTTTAAACAGCTTGGAAAATTTCAGAAATGATGTCATGGCTTTAGAAGCTTCTGATAGGCTAATTTACATAATTTGAGTCAATTGGAGGTGTACCTGTGGATGTATTTCAAGGCCTACCTTCAAACTCAGTGCCTCTTTGCTTGACATCATAGGAAAATCAAAAGAAATCAGCCAAGACCCCAGAAAAAAAGACCTCAAGTTTGGTTCATCCTTGGAGCAATTTCCAAATGTCTGAAGGTACCACGTTCATCTGTACAAACAATAGTACGCAAGTATAAACACCAGGCGCAGCCATCATACCGCTCAGGAAGGAGACGTGTTCTGTCTCCTAGAGATGAACGTACTTTGGTGCGAAAAGTGCAAATCAATTCCAGAACAACAGCAAAGGACCTTGTGAAGATGCTGGAGGAAACAGGTACAAAAGTATATCCACAGTAAAACAAGTCCTATATCGACATAAACGGAATGGCCGCTCAGCAAGAAGAAGCCACTGCCCCAAAACCGACATAAAAAAGCCAGACTACGGTTTGCAACATGGGGACAAAGATCATACTTTTTGGAAAAATGTCCTCTGGTTTGATGAAACAAAATAGAACTGTTTGGCCGTAATGACCATCGTTATGTTTGGAGGAAAAACGGGGATGCTTGCAAGCTGAAGAACACAATCCCAACCGAGAAGCACGGGGGTGGCAGCATTATGTTGTGGGGGTGCTTTGCTGCAGGAGGAACTGGTGCACTTCACAAAATAGATGGCATCATGAGGCAGGAAAATTATGTGGATTTATTGAAGCAACATCTCCAGACATCAGTCAGGAAGTTAAAGCTTGGTTGCAAATGGGTCTTCCAAATGAACAATGACCCCAAGCATACTTCCAAAGTTGTGGCAAAATGGCTTAAGGACAACAAGTCAAGGTATTGGAGTGGCCATCACAAAGCCCTGACCTAATCCCATAGAAAATTTGTGGGCAGAACTGAAAAAGCGTGTGCGAGCAAGGAGGCCATACAAACCTGACTAAGTTACACCAGCTCTGTCAGGAGGAATGGGCCAAAATTCCCCCAACTTATTGTGGGAAGCTTGTAGAAGGCTACCCGAAACGTTTGACCCAAGTTAAACAATTTAAAGGCAATGCTACCAAATACTAATTGAGTGTATGTAAACTTCTGACCCACTGGGAATGTGATGAAAGAAATAAAAGCTGAATAAATCATTCTCTCTGTTATATTATGACATTTCACATTCTTAAAATAAAGTGGTGATCCTAACTGACCTAAGACAGGGAATTTTTACTCTGATTAAATGTCAGGAATTGTGAAAAACTTGAGTTTAAATGTATTTTGCTAAGTTGTATGTAAACTTCTGACTTCAACTGTATATCACCTTGATCTACAGTACCAGTCAAATGTTTAGACACACTTATGCACTTACTCATGGTTTCTGTATTTTTACTATTTTCTACAATGTAGAATAATAGTGACAACATCAAAACTATGAAATAACACATTTGGAATAATGTAGTAACCAAAAAAGTTTGAAACAAATCAAAATATATTTGAGATTCTTCAAAGTAGCCACCCTTTGCCTTGATGACAGCTTTGCACACTTGGCATTCTCTCAACCAGCTTCACCTGGAATGCTTATCCAACAGTCTTGAAGGAGTTCCCACATATGCTGATCACTTGTTGGATGCTTTTCCATCACACTTCGGTCCAACTCATCCCAAACCTCTCAATTGGGTTGAGGTCGGGTAATTTTAGAGGCCAGGTCATCTGATGCAGCCCTCCATCACTCTCCTTCTTGGTCAAATAGCCCTTACACAACCTGGAGGTGTGTTGGGTCATTGTCCTGTTGAAAAACAAATGATAGTGGGACTAAGTGCAAACCAGATGGATGGCTTATTCGCTGCAGAATGCTTGTGGTAGCCATGCTGGTTAAGTGTGCCTTGAATTCAAATAAATCACTGACAGTGTCACCAGCAAAGCACCATCACACCTCCTCCATGCTTCACCGTGGGAACTAGAGGTCGACCGATTAATCGGAATGGCCGATTAATTAGGGCCGGTTTCAAGTTTTCATAACAATCGGAAATCGGTATTGTTGGACGCCGATTTAGCCGATTTAAAAATATATATATATATTACAGTGAGGGAAGAAAGTATTTGATCCCCTGCTGATTTTGTACGTTTGCCCACTGCACAAGAAATGATCAGTCTATAATTTTAATGGTAGGTTTTATTTGAACAGTGAGAGACAGAATAACAACAAAAATATCCAGAAAACGCATGTCAAAAATGTATAAAATTGATTTGCATTTTAATGAGGGAAATAAGTATTTGACCCCCTCTCAATCAGAAAGATTTCTGGCTCCCAGGTGTCTTTCATACAGGTAACGAGCTGAGATTAGGAGCACACTCTTAAAGGGAGTGCTCCTAATCTCAGTTTCTTACCTGTATAAAAGACACCTGTCCACAGAAGCAATCAATCAATCAGATTCCAAACTCTCCACCATGGCCAAGACCAAAGAGCTCTCCAAGGATGTCAGGGACAAGATTGTAGATCTACACAAGGCTGGAATGGGCTACAAACCATCGCCAAGCACTTGTTGAGAAGGTGACAACAGTTGGTGCGATTATTCGCAAATGGAAGAAACACAAAAGAACTGTCAAACTCCCTTGGCCTAGGGCTCCATGTAAGATCTCACCTCGTGGAGTTGCAATGATCATGAGAATGTGAGGAATCAGCCCAGAACTACACAGGAGGATCTTGTCAATGATCTCAAGGCAGCTGGGACCATAGTCACCAAGAAAACAATTGGTAACACACTACGCCGTGAAGGACTGAAATCCTGCAGCGCCCGCAAGGTCCCCCTGCTCAAGAAAGCACATATACATGCCCGTCTGAAGTTTGCAATGAACATCTGAATTATTCAGAGGACAACTGGGTGAACGTGTTGTGGTCAGATGAGACCAAAATGGAGTTCTTTGGCATCAACTCAACTTGCCGTGTTTGGAGGAGGAGGAATGCTGCCTATGACCCCAAGAAACCATCCCCACCGTCAAACATGGTGGTTGGAAAACATTATGCTTTGGGGTGTTTTTCTGCTAAGGGGACAGGACAACTTCACCGCGGTCAAAGGGACGATGGACGGGCCATGTACCGTCAAATCTTGGGTGAAAACCTCCTTTCCTCAGCCAGGGTATTGAAAATGGGTCGTGGATGGGTATTCCAGCATGACAATGACCCAAAACACACGGCGCCAAGGCAACAAAGGAGTGGCTCAAGAAAAAGCACATTAAGGTCCTGGAGTGGCCTAGCCAGTCCCCAGACCTTAATCCCATAGAAAATCTGTGGAGGAGCTGAAGGTTCGAGTTGCAAACGTCAGCCTCGAAACCTTAATGACTTGAAGAAAATCTGCAAAGAGGAGTGGGACAAAATCCCTCCTGAGATGTGTGCAAACCTGGTGGCCAACTACAAGAAACATCTGACCTCTGTGATTGCCAACAAGGGTTTTGCCACCAGTACTTAAGTCATGTTTTGCAGAGGGGTCAAATACTTATTTCCCTCATTAAAATGCAAATCAATTTATAACATTTTTGACATGCGTTTTTCTGGATTTTTTTGTTGATATTCTGTCTCTCACTGTTCAAATAAAACCTACCATTAAAATTACAGACTGATCATTTCATTGTCAGTGGGCAAACGAACAAAATCAGCAGGGGATCAAATACTTTTTTCCCTCACTGTATATATTTTTTTACACCTTTATTTAACTAGGCAAGTCATTAAGAACACATTCTTATTTTCAATGACGGCCTAGGAACGGTGGGTTAACTGCCTTGTTCAGGGGCAGAACGACAGATTTTTACCTTGTCAGCTAAGGGATTCAATCTTGCAACCTTACGGTTAACTAGTCCAACGCTCTAACCACCTGCCTCATGAGGAGCCCGCCTGTTACGCGAATTCAGTATGAAGCCAAGGTAAGTTGCTAGCTAGCAATAAACTTATCTTATAAAAAACAATCAATCAATCATAATCACTAGTTATAAACTACACATGGGTTGATGATTTACTAGTTTATCTAGCATGTCCTCCGTTGCATATAATCGATGCAGTGCGCATTCGCGAAAAAAGACTGTCGTTGCTCCAACGTGTACCTAACCATAAAACATCAATGCCTTTCTTAAAATCAATACACAGAAGTATATATTTTTAAACCTGCATATTTAGCTAAAAGAAATCCAGGTTAGCAGGCAATATTAACCAGGTGAAATTGTGTCACTTCTCTTGCGTTCATTGCACGCAGAGTCAGGGTATATGCAACAGTTTGGGCCGCCTGGCTCGTTTGCGAACTAATTTGCCAGAATTATGACATAACATTGAAGGTTGTGCAATGTAACAGGAATATTTAGACTTATGGATGCCACCCGTTAGATAAAATACGGAACGGTTCCGTATTTCACTGAAAGAATAAATGTTTTGTTTTCGAGATGATAGTTTCCGGATCGACCATATTAATGACCTACGGCTCTTATTTCTGTGTGTTATTATGTTAAATTAAGTCTATGATTTGATAGATCAGTCTGACTGAGCGATGGTAGGCACCAGCAGGCTCGTAAGCATTCATTCAAACAGCAATTTTGTGCGTTTTGCCAGCAGCTCTTCGCAATGCTTCAAGCACTGTTTATGACTTCAAGCATATCAACTCCCGAGATTAGGCTGGTGTAACGATGTGAAATGGCTAGCTAGTTAGTGGGGTGCGCGCTAATAGCGTTTCAAACGTCACTCGTCTGAGACTTGGAGTAGTTGTTCCCCTTGCTCTGCATGGGTAACACTGCTTCGAGGGTGGCTGTTGTCGATGTGTTCCTGGTTCGAGCCCAGGTAGGAGCGAGGAGAGGGACGGAAGCTATACTGTTACACTGGCAATACTAAAGTGCCTATAAGAATATCCAATAGTCAAAGGTATATGAAATACAAATCGTATAGAGAGAAATAGTCCTATAATTCCTATAATAACTATAACTAAAACTTCTTACCTGGGAATATTGAAGACTCATGTTAAAAGGAACCACCAGCTTTCATATGTTCTCATGTTCTGAGCAAGGAACTTTAACGTTAGCTTTCTTACATGGCACATATTGCACTTTTACTTTCTTCTCCAACACTTTGTTTTTGCGATTATTTAAACCAAATTGAACATGTTTCATTATTTATTTGAGGCTAAATTGATTTTATTGATGTATTATATTAAGTTAAAATAAGTGTTCATTCAGTATTGTTTTTAATTGTCATTATTACAAAATAAATAAAAAATCGGCCGATTAATCGGTATCGGCTTTTTTGGTCCTCCAATAATCATAATCGTTATCGGCGTTGAAAAATCATAATCGGTCGACCTCTAGTGTGAACCACACATGCATAGATCATCTGTTCACCTACAGTACTCTCCATCTCACGAAGACATGGCGGTTGGAACCAAAAACTTACTTTTTGGACCCATCAGACTAAAGGACAGATTTCCACCGGTTTAATGTCCATTACTCGTGTTTCTTGGCCCAAGCCAGTCTTCTTCTTATTGGTGTCCTTTAGTAGTGTTTTATTTGCAGCAATTTGACCATGAAGGCCTGATTCACCCAGTCTCCTCTGTACAGTTGATGTTGAAATGTGTCTGTTACTTGAACTCTGAAGTATTTTATTTGGGCTGCAATTTCTGATGCTGGTATCTCTAATAAACTTATCCTCTGCAGCAGAGGTAACTCTGGTTCTTCCCTTCCTGTGGCGGTCCTCATGAGAGCCAGTTTCATCATAGCGCTTGATGGTTTTACAACTGCACTTAAAGAAACTTTCAAAGTTCTTGAAATTTTCCATATTGACTGACCTTCATGTCTTAAAGTAACGATGGACTTCTGTTTCTCTTTGCTTATTTGAGCTGTTCTTGCCATAAAATGGACTTGGTCTTTTACCAAATAGGARTATCTTCTGTATACCACCCCTACCTTGTCACAACGCAACTGATTGGCTCATACGCATTAAGAAGGAAAGAAATTCCACCAATTAGCTTTTAACAAGGCATACCTGTTAATTGAAATGCATTCCAGGTGACTACCTCATGAAGCTGGTTGAGAGAATGCCAAGAGTGTGCAAAGCTGTCATCAAGGCAAAGGGTGGCTACTTTGAAGAATCTCAAATATAAAATATATTTAGATTTGTTTAACACTTTTTTGGTTACTAGATGATTCCATGTGTTATTRCATAGTTTTGATGTCTTCACTATTATTCTACAATATAGAAAATAGTAAAAAATAAAGAAAAACCCTTGAATGATTAACTGTGGCCTAACTTTTCACTGGTACTGTACAATAAGGCCGTGACAACAAAAAGACCACACAGTGGTGGAATAAATTCAACTACACATATGTTTGTTTCATCACAAAACCGGAGAGCAACATCCATCCACTGAAGTCCACAAAACAAATATTGCATGTAACAAACAGTTATATCACCTGCAGTATGGTGAAGCAATTTAATGTTTTCGACAGTTTACTAAACAACTACTGATTTAGAACCACAGAGTTACCACAAGTCAGCACAAAGACAACAGGAGCACTGCCTCRGCTATTCCATCACCATTTCAACTTAAACATTTAAACATCATCAAATCAACYAAACTATATATGCTTAGTTTAATACACTGAAAACAAACTTAAAAATACKAAAAAAAATGATTTAGTTCTATCAATGTTGCTAAATATCATACTTGTAGACTAGTTAAARGCCTATGCCATCCTCCTCTCTTTGATGTTGGCAAAACGGTCTATGGCTCTCTCATACAGCACGCTTTTAGTTTTTGTTGTCATAGGCTACATAGCTAAAACGCTTGCTAGCCTGACTTCCTCACATGGGCAACAATGAACCAGCTAAGTTAGCTAGCTAGTTAACGTGAGCCTTCTAGGCTACATCTAGACTACATATTGACCTTCAATCGTCTCAGGCCAGTGGTACAACATTAATTTATGGTTAGATCTGAATCGCCATCATAATCATTGGCCTGTACAGAGAATTAAGTCAAAACCACAAGTCAAAATCCCRATCTCCATCCATGGCCAGTTTAGCGAGCTAGCTACTGAAGACCAGAAACAATAATGACGTTTTGCTTAGGATGTGATTTGATTGGTGTGAAGCCGAATCCAAACTGGCCTCCCTTGGGACAACCTACTGACAACTTATGCTGATTGGCTAATTATTTTATAAAAATGTTTATCAAGGGAGGCCAAATGCTTGCTGGCATCAATCAATCAAATGCTCCGGCGYCAACATGTCATACTCTTTTGTTCCAGACAGCATCAGATACATGGGCTTCACATACTGAGACAGAGGGTCGCTGATTCCCTCGCTCGAATGATTTCTCCCGTGAAATTCAGCCCCTTGCAAATAGATGGAYCATTTTGAAAAAACAGAGATGAAAGAGACCTTATTTTAACATTTAKATTTTTTTATTGGTCAAATGTTTGGGGAAGCCTGGCTTCCCTTGGCGTCCATGAAAACACAGCACTGTATTTAGGCTATTGTTTATATGTGTATTTCACYCTATGTTGAGGTAAAAATCTGAGTATAATGCTTATGTGGATGACAAGCCCCAATACATGTCGATGTCATTGTCAGTTAAAACTACTTTGACGACCACCACCACCGCTTTCTGTATGCTAGCTATGCTACCAGTTTATACYAATGGGAGCTAGCYTTTAGCAGTCTTTTTTTCTAAACCTGAAAAGTGACAARCTCTAAATGTTATGCAGCGAAAAGAGCCAAACGTATTCAAATTGGATTTGAGTAACCACATTATGGGCCTGTTACAATATATCAATCATGATGGATTTGACAAATATCCACGTTGTTAGATCAGATTTGTTGAATGTGCGCCAATCCAACTTCCTTCTATCCCCTACGGTCTGCATTCCATTGACCTCTTTACCACGTCTATCCCCATTACCTTCCCGATCTCTTTCCAGGAGTTCAAACACATTTTTGTGTCTTTTGAAATTCCTACATGAGGTATCATAAATAGTTATTTTTATTTGTGAACTTCTTCTGATAGCCTTTCATCAAAGTTGATAGCCTTTCATTGGTTGTCAAGGAAGTTGTCAAGGAAGTGAGTTTGTGTTTATAGTGGATTTACCACCCCCACCTACCGGCAAACAATCATGTCAATGTGGAGCTATTCGGAGCCCTCCACGTTGTTACAAAATATAAGAGGCGCATGGCATCGCTGTACGGAGCTCGATTTGGCCTCCACAAGCCTCAGAAATGCTCCGCAATTGCGTCACACCCTGCGTACGGAGTGTGGTGGTTAATTTCTTTACTATCAAATGAGAGACACACTTATCACACAAGTCAGAGTTATACTTAAACTACATCTTTAATAATAAGAGCTTTGCAATGGCAATGACTTTCAACGATTCACTATTTCTAATGATCRGTTGAGAGTGACAACACAATGGCTACTGAGATCTTTTATAGCAAAGATCCACCCCCTAGTCGACATAACAAACCACATATATTAGGAACAGTTCACAAAGTGAGACTTTATAAAGGAGAAAGGAGTATCCCGTAGCCAGATAGCATTCATCTATAATTATCGTTCAGTTTGGTCTCTAAACAAGGTTCTAATCTCGTTCCTGGTACTTCATAGCACAAAAACACAACTCATCCAATGGCATAACTCAATTGTCACTCTAGATACTCCCATCTCAAGTAAACCCTTCTTGACCCACTCCTGGACAAGCTCACTGAGGAGTGAGCCTCTAGGTCATACACTATCCCAGGATAAGTGCAACATCAGAGATTACATACAATGGTTCCAGACACTGCCATACACCTCCCCAATGCAAAGGAGGGAGACTTGTCCCACAATGTCTGTGGCAAGTAATTGGTTCCCCATTAATCACGCCATCCCTTCAATGGTTTAAGAATAGGTAAAGACACATTCACATACGAAGACAATGTTCCATCCTGACCTCCTCCTCTCTGGGCCCCAGGTGACTGAGCCCCAGCTGAGGGAAGAAGTGCAACTGCCAACACCAGAGTCCAAAGGGATACATTCTAATAACAAGTATATCACATAAGCATATTATGCAGATAAGACATCTTAATTGTCTATGTTACCCACTAATTCTGATTCATCACCACAGAGCCTTTGGATCAAGCATAAATTGGCTTTAAGTAAAAGTTTCTCTGCTTGGTGTTTTGGAAATATGTTACATGTTAGGCCGTTGTAGGAAAGATGAACCATTGAAATTCCATCGCTATCGGGAAACCGGGCCCAGATGTGTTACCCAGAATTGGGTCTTGGTCAGTTTTTGGATAGTGTGCAATAATTCCCCTATCTTCCGCAAAGACACAATAGTATATTCTAACCAGATTCTTGATTGGGGCTACAGGTAGCCTACCGGATAAGAGTGTTGGACCAGTAACCAAAAAGTTGCTTGCTCGAATCTCTGAGCCGACTAGGGGAAAAATCTGTTGATGTGCCCTTGCGCAAGGCACTTAACCCTAGTCGCTCCTGTAGGTCGTTCTGGATAAGAGTCTGATAAATTACTCAATGTAAAATGTTTTTTTTTTACTGCATTTCAAATGATTTACTCAATGAAAACAATGTGATGCATGGAAAATAATACATCAATTAATAAATAGTGTATCAAGAAGTTATGAGAAGTYTTACCTTACACCCTGGCCAATTATAGACAGTGTCAATAGTGTACAATATASRGTTGAGCATTGACAATACCGAACTTWAGCCCATCTTTCCCCCAATCACTCTCTCAGGTGAAGGACATCTCACTGGAGGCCACAGGAGCTTTGTGAAGCCAGCGGGACACAATACTTGGAGAGATGACCAACCAATCACTGTTGATGAGGGGAGTGGAACCTCAAACCAGCACGTTATCGTGATAGAGGTTAGTGTAATAGTATTACATCAAAATTACAGTACATCAAATGTGGCCAGTTTATTTCAAAAAGGCTCCCCTCAGCTATTCACTTYCTTACATGTACATCCTTATTTATCTGCCATAGGGGAGCTTGTGAGACTTCCCCATGACATTGTTATCCAATTCAACTCATGTACCGATAATAGCCTCCTCTCTTCTTGTGTCAGTCTGCAGATATAGAGGCTGCAGGTCCTGGGGTCAAGCTGGAGAGGTCTGAAGGAGAGGAGGACCCACGGCACAGCAGAGACATCCAGTCTGTAACTACAGGGGGAGCTCCTGCCGCTCCAGAGGATCCCACCGCCTCACCAGCACAGCCCAGGACCAGACGCAGCATCACGGAGGTCAGTGGAACGCTGAACGCCGTCCTCAAGTCAGAGACAGTCACAGAGACTTTAACTGTAACACAAAGGCTTTTACCCACAGGATCTGACCACAGATCAGACCCAGAYAGACTGGAGCCACTGGGCTGTCCTTCTGCTCTCGGCTCAGAGTATTTACTTTATGGTAACCTAAGCCCGAGGACGGTTCAATCCCATCGGGACTCAGGTGACGCGTTAGAGACCGGCAATGATCCGTCTTGTTCTTACACTAAAGAGATGGACCGTAGCAACATGCCCTTGGGTTTAGAGACACAGACTGATCTGTCTKGAGYGGACTGGAACCAGTACAGTAGTAGTGTATACTCTGAAGGGTGCCWAGATAAGAAAGGAGAGGGTCTGGTTGTAGAGGAAGTGACTGTGAAAGTGGAGGGCGACGTTTCTCCCACATGGAATGCAGATAGTCACCTAGGAGATGGAATCTCACAGGGAAGAGATTTCTTAGATTACAGTGAAAGCTTAGAAACAAATACAAATGTTGCTACCCACTCATTTACATTTTTACATTTAAGTCATTTAGCAGACCACTCCCCTTTACACGCGCTCAGGCATCACGACCCAGTGTCCACGTCGATGGGGCCTTCAGATTCACACGGCCACGTCTTTTTCGATCAGGTGTTGAACTCAAACAACAGGGCTAGAGCCCAGGCTCAGGGAGGGGGAGCCACATCAGGATATAGTAAAGAGAAACGGTTCCTCTGCATGTTCTGTAACAAAGGCTTCAGTTGCTCCCAGAAGGTGGAGAGGCACCAGAGGGTCCACACAGGGGAGAAACCATTCAGCTGTACCCAGTGTGACATGCGCTTCGCCCAGGCTGGCCACCTGAAGAGGCACCAGAGGGTCCACACAGGGGAGAAACCCTACAGCTGTACCCAGTGTCACATGCGCTTCGCCCAGGCTGGTGACCTGAAGAGGCACCAGAGGGTCCACACAGGGGAGAAACCCTATAGCTGCCCCCAGTGTGAGAAGAGGTTCTCAGAGAGGAGCTACCTCAGGATGCACCAGCAGAAAAACCATTCCACTCTATAACATAGAAAGTAATCATTCCACTCYATAGCTTCTGACGTTTAGATCAAATCCTGCATTAAAGACACATTTTCATTGTTTTCAGCAGAAAAGACCCACAGATGCATTTGGAATATTCCTTGGTAGAATATTGCATCCAGACATTGTGTGATATGATATGCACTGAGTGTACAAAACATTAGGAACACCTTCTTAAAATTGAGTTGCATCCCTTTTGTCCTTAGAACAGTCTCAATTCGTCAGAGCATGAACTCTACAAGGTGTCGAAAGCATTCCACAGGGATGCTGGCCCATGTTGYCTCTAATGCTTCCCACAGTTGTGTCAAATTGGTTGGATGTCCTTCGGGTGGTGGACCATTCTTGATACACACGGGAAACAGTTGAGTGTGAAAAACCCAGCAGTGTTGCAGTTATTGACACACTCAAACCGACTACCATACCCCGTTAAAAGGCATTTTKGTCTTGCCCATTCACCCTCTGAATGGCACACATACACAATCCATGTCTCAATTGCCTCAAAGCTTAAAACTCCTTCTTTAACCTGTCTCCTCCCCTTTATTTACACTGATCTAAGTACATTTAACAAGTGACATCAATAAGGGATCATAGCTTTCACCTGGATTCACCTGGTCAGTCTATGTCATGGAAAAAGCAGGAACGTGTTCCTAATGTTTTGTACACTCAGTGTATAAGCCACATAAGCCTAAACAGTCTGTTACATATTGTGTTTGTACTGTGTAGGCTATATGATGTTCACAAATGCCTTGTTTCATTACCTCCAATCAACTACTTCACCCCCCCACCCCAAGACATGTTTAATGAGAAATAAATGCAGTTTATCAACTTCATGCAGATTTTTAGTTGAGACGTGTGTATGTGTGGTTTTCATATGGTGTATTTAAAACTTGTTTATGTTTAATAAACACAAAATGGGACTTTTCATCCTAAGACTTTCATTGAGATTCTCTTTAGTATAAATCACATCTGGACCCGTATCCACAAAGCATCTCAGAATAGATCCCAGCAGTTAAAATCTGTTTTAAGACTAAAATAACTCCCAGCTCAGAGTAGGTTTTAGGATGACGTCGAGACACTGCCCAGACAAACTCTGAGCTAGGAGTAAAATCAACTCATAAAAGTTTCTCAACTGATAATCACGACATCCTGCAAAGGAAAGATAGTGATGACGCTCATTGACGTTGTTTGCAAATGATAGGGAATAACCAATCACAATGAGGCATCACAAGCTGTGAACTCCATAGCACTCTTCTACATCAAATGTTGCAATGGTAAAATGTTTGATATAATATTCACCTGACACGATCACTTTGCCTACTCTTAATTATCGCCTAATATGTTGGCATGAATAACCTTTCAATTTTTTTTGACCAATTCCCCTTTAACAACTTTTCAACTTTGAACTCCCGTTTATCAAATCACTTGCCGATAATGTTGCATACGTTTGAAAGGTTTTTCATCGGACACAATCAAAGTTAAAATAATCCCTAAATGCTTTCAGTTGCCCAACTCACAGGCATGCCCGATTTAGGCTTTTTTGTTGCACTCCAAAGGGATAACATGAAATAGCATGATGTAGGTAATTAAATAATCTAAAGAAACTCCTACTCATRAGAGTAGGAGTAAAATMTATCTTCTCAGCACTTACGACCAATTTTCTACTTTGAGAGGCTTTTGTTGATACGGCCCAACAAAGAGTCTCAGAGTAAAAGTGCTGATCGAGGATCAGGTTCCCACCTGTCTACATAGTCTTATTCATTATGATCTAAAAAGGCAAAACTGATCCTAGATCAGCACTCCTCTGAGAGGCTTTGTGGATACAGACCCCTGATTTCACCCTATTCTACATAGCCCGACAGAGCATTATAACCAGACTACTTACTAATGATACCTACACATCCCCACACACTAACAAACACCTACWGTACACGTCAAAATAGTTCAGTCAGGTTTGTCTGATGATGACGTCATAGCTGACTCATATTTACCCGCAACATGATATTTATGTCCACCATGATGGGCTTAACAACAATGAAGTCATTCTGTAATTACAGTATAGGACTCAAACGTAGAACGTACACACACACACGATAACAAGGATTTTGTGTTGTAGATATGTGATAGTAGAGTAGTGGCCTGAGGACACACACCTAATGTGTTGTGAAAGGTAATGTAATGTTTTCATTGTGCTGAACCCCAGGAAGTGTAGGTCCTCCCTTGGCAGCTGCTAATGGGGGTCCTTAATACATACAAACATAGTGGGGATTGGTAAACACTCCATGTTGAAAGTGTGTTTATTATCTGTGTGTACGTACCTGTGTGCGTATGTCTGGGTAATCTGTATCACCTGTCTCTTCCAGGAGGAGGAGGGTCCAGAGGTGTTGCTGGTGAAGGAGGAGGGTCTGGGGAACCCTGAGGGGAACATGGTCATGGAGGACAACCAGACTACACCTCCTCCTGAACCCACAGAGGAACCAACTGAGCAGCACAGGACCACACACAGTCTCACTGAGGTGAAGCCCACTGAACTACTGTCTGAATGTTATTATTTCAGGGCCTGTATCCACAAAGCCTCTCAGAGTWGGAGTGCTGTTCTTGGATCAGTTTAGCCTTTTTGGTCATAATTAATATGATTATATGGAAAGATTCTAGATCAGCACTCCTACTCAGAGATTTTATGGATACAGGCCCAGGTGTTGATTAGTTTTGTTAAAGTGTGGGACCCTGCGTTTGAATTATCCAACCATTTAAGTGTCAGGTGATCAAATCAACTGACATGTTTGCAGAGTACTCATATCAATCCCTCATTTCCCAATCAGAAAATGCTCCAMAGCAGGGTGCTCATATCAGATTTCTTGATCCAACATCCTCTCACTCTGTATCTCTTACAGTCAGTAGACATGGAGGATGGGAAGCCTGATCTGCTGCTGGTCAAAGAGGAGACGATAGAGGACAGACAAGAGAGCATTGACCTGCTGAGTGGACTAAAGATGGGGGAGCAAGGTAAGGGAGAAATACATATAGCCTACGTACAGTATGAGTACTTTATTTCTAAAACAATATCAATACAATTTGTATGAAATAATGAAATACGATGTATATCAACATAACAGTCATAGATATCGCCAGGCAAATAACATGCACAAAATCCATGTCTATGATTTTTGTTCTGTTGCTAAGTCTGGATTGTAACATTTGCCTGAAGGTGGCTGGCTGGAGGCAAACAGAGAAGACTGGGTGGCCATCTTGGATTCCCAGACTGGTGCCGCCAAGGGCCCAGAGGATGACATCACCGAGCAGGCCAG
The DNA here is from genome assembly GCF_002910315.2 of Salvelinus sp. IW2-2015. Taxonomy (NCBI): domain Eukaryota; kingdom Metazoa; phylum Chordata; class Actinopteri; order Salmoniformes; family Salmonidae; genus Salvelinus; species Salvelinus sp. IW2-2015. The sequence continues at coordinate 46,573,356 of NC_036853.1, forward strand.
GACSAGAGGRGACATAGTGGAGGTCAGTGGATGGGACCGTGTCCTCAACTCTGGGATGGGGATCAACACTGTTAACCACAACCAGAAACAGACTGTCAAATACAAAACAACAACCGAACTTAGTCTCCATGACAACAGACTGGCTGAGACCAGGACGAGGTTTAGATTTGGTCCGCGGGGACGGGGAGGTGTCCGTATGCGGCAGGAGAGAACAGACACAGACTCTGCTAGTGATGCTCCGTCCTGCTCCTATAGTTGTGATTCAGAGAGACTGATGGCGCCTCAGGTTACCCCCCTAACAGGTGCTGCCTTCAGCCTGCCTTCTTTAGGATCTATCAACTGGAACATGGACCCTGCAACAACACAGACACTCCCTGGCCGTCCTCCTCACACTCTCCTAATGTTAAACCAGACCTCAGACAATGCCAGTGCCTCAACACTAAATGGCTACACAAGCCCATTGACAAATGACAGTAGTAGTAACTCTATCAGCAGATCTGGTGGCAAAGAGAAGTGCTTCCCTTGTTCGTTCTGTTGGAAAGTTTTCAGTTTCCACAAACAGATGGAGAGCCATCAGAGGATGCACACGGGGGAGAAACCGTTTGGCTGCCACCTGTGTGAGAAGAAGTTCTCCCACCAGCACCACCTGAAGAGGCACCAGAGGGTCCACACAGGGGAGAAACCCTACAGCTGCCCCCAGTGTGAGAAGAGGTTCTCCCACCAGCACCATCTGAAGACGCACCTGAAGGTCCACACGGGAGAGAGGCCATTCACCTGTACGCACTGCGGGAAGAGGTTCTCAGAGAGGAGCTACCTCAGGATACACCAGCAGAAAATGCACATGGCCKATGTATAGTAACATGTTATGTAGTACTAGCTAGTTTGTTTGTAGTTAATTCTGCTGGTTTTGATGTCATAGAGAACTGGTTATAAGGTCAACTGAGGAAAGAATGAGTTGATGAGGCAGAGTAAATGATATGGTGATGGTTGTGTGATGGTGTCTGTAAAAAATGCTTACTTATGAAGAGTGACAACCTTAACCTTGTCCTCGTTGTTGATAATAAAGAAATTATATGCCTTAATTCATGTTTACTCTTGACATGTATAATTGGTGTGCAATAAAAAATACTGTACTTAACGTTATGTGAGTATGACCATTTTGTTAAATGAATACAAAATGACTCTGTACTGACTGACTTGTTATTTTTATCATTGTAAGGACGGAGTTCTCTTCTCGTGTCCAACCAAAACATTATACTTAATTTAAAAAATAATAGCATATAGATTTTTTTACCCCAATTTCGTGGTATCCAATTGTTAGTAGTTACTGTGCTCATCGCTACAACTTCCGTACGGACTCGGAGAGGTGAAGTCGAGAGCAGCGTCCTCCGAAACACAACCCCACCAAGCCGCATGCTTTTAACACAGCGCGCATCCAACCCAGAAGCCAGCCCGCACCAATGTGTCGGAGGAAACACCGTACACCTAGCAACCTGGGCAGCGTGCACTTGCCCGGCCGCGCCACAGGAGTTGCTAGTGCGCGATGAGCAGGATAATCCTGCCGGCCACACACCTCCCTAACCGGACGACGCTAGGCCAATTGTGCGCTGCCCATGGGCCTCCCGGTGCGCGCCTGGCTGCGACAGAGCCTGGGCTCAACCCAGAGTCTCTGGTGCACAGCCTATAACCACTGCCGACACCCGGGAGCCCTATTATACTTAATATTGTATCAACACATACATTTAAGTCAGAATGTTATCATAGGCCTTAGCCAATTCATTTAAACTCAGTATTCACTATTCCTGACATATAATCCAGTTAGGATCACCACTTTATTAATAATGTGAAATGCCAGAATATAGTAGGAAAAATTATTTATTTCAGCTTTTATTTCTTTCATCACATTGCCAGTGGGTCAGAAGTTTACATACACTCAATTAGTATTTGGTAGCATTGCCTTAAATGTTGTTAACTTGGGTTAAACATTTCAGTAGCGCTTCCCACAAGCTTCCCACAATAAGTCGGGGGAATTTTGGCCCATTCCTCCTGACAGAGCTGGTGTAACTGAGTCAGGTTTGTAGGCCTCCTTCGTTACAAATTTCTATGGGATTGAGGTCAGAGCTTTGTGATGGCCACTCCAATACCTTGACTTTGTTGTCCTTAAGCCATTTTGCCACAACTTTGAAGTATGGGTCATTGTCATTTGGAAGACCCATTTTGCGACCAAGCTTTAACTTCCTGACTGATGTCTTGAGATGTTGCTTCAAATATCCACATAATTTCCTGCCTCATGATGCCATCATTTTGTGAAGTGCACCAGTCCCTCCTTTAGCAAAGCACCCCACAACATGATGCTTCATTGTGGGATGTGTTTCTTCGGCTTGCAAGCCTCCCCTTTTCCTCCAAACAAACGAATGGTCATTAATGGTCAAACAGTTCTATATTTGTTTCATCAGACCAGAGGACATTTCTCCAAAAAGTACGATCTTTGTCCCCATGTGCAGTTGCAAACCATAGTCTGGCTTTTTATTGTGGTTTGGAGCATGGCTTCTCTGCTGAGCGGCCTTCAAGTTATGTCGATATAGGACTCGTTTTACTTGGGATATAAATACTTTTGTACCTGTTTCCTCCAGCATCTCACAAGGTCCTTTGCTGTTGTTCTGGGGATGTGCACATTTCGCACCAAAGTACGTTAATCTCTAGGAGACAGAACGCGTCTCCTTCCTGAGCGGTATGACGCTGCGTGGTCCATGATGTTATACTTGTGTACTATTGTTTGTACAGATGACATGGTACCTTCAGGCTTTTGGAAATTGCTCCCCAAGGATGACAGATTTGTGAGGTCTACAATTTTTTCTGAGGTCTTGGCTGATTTATTTTGATTCCAATGATGTCAAGCAAAGAGGTACTGAGTTGAAGGTAGGCCTTGAAATACAATCCACATACACCTCCAATTGACTCAAATTATGTCAATTAGCCAATCAGAAGCTCTAAAGCCATGACATCATTTTCTGGATTTTCCAAGCTGTTAAAGGCACAGTCAACTTAGTGTATGTAAACTTCTGACCCCCTGGAATTGTGATCAGTGAAATAATCTGTCGTAAAACAATTGTTGGAAAAATGACTTGTCATGCACAAGTAGATGTCCTAACCGACTTGCCAAAACTATAGTTTGTTAACAAGAAAGTTGTGGAGTGGTTGAAAAATATGAGTTTTAATGACTCCAACCTAAGTGTATGTAACTTCCGACTTCAACTGTATGGACATTTTTTATTTTTTTTATAAAAAAATCTTGTATGTCCATATTGTTTGGTACTTGAATCACGGTGTTAAGAGGCGGGAATGGGACCGATCCGCAACGACCAGACTCCACCACCACCACACAGAACACAACCAGTGGAGACAAACGGGAGGACTGAACAACCTCAGACCTGGTGGCTTTCTCCTACAATGGGTTTTGAGAAGGAGATAAGGAGAGGGCCCGAGGAGTAAGATATTAAGATCTTCCCAGAGGCTCCAGTCAGMGTTCCAGTCTYCAGCCCAGACCCTTCTCTTCACACTCAGTGCAGGGATGAAGCAGGGCCTGGGGCTGATAGAGATAGACCCTCCTGTTCCTATTATACAAKCACCACAGTATCCATGATGAACAGAGCAGGTCACCCTGGGATTCAGCCTTCACAGAGAGTGGTGGGAGACCCCTCTGGTGGTAGTCTATCAGCAAGTCTGTCTTCTCCTTCAGGATCTTGTCTAATGTCTGGTAAAAGCATTCATAGAAGGTCTGGGCCTAGCCTTCCTTAACCTTCTCCCCAGGCTATTGCGCACAGTGCATATAAGCCTGGGATATCAACCACTCAAAGTTGGTTTTAGTGGGAGTGACCTACTTGGTAAAYTATTTGTCATCATTGAATTTTAGCGAATCACACGACTGCGTGACTCTGTGATTGTGGTGTGCTAGTATACGGGGGAGTGTTAGGTGGAAGGTGTTGAGGGAGKTGATTGGTTGGTAAATTATGCAGATTAAGCCAATACTATTGGAACCGYGAGATTCTCAGGTTGAGTTTGACGTTTTGGTCCACCAGACTCTTCGCACATTGGGRGTAAGTGTCTGGGAATGACATTAAGCCTTCCTCAGTTACCTCAAGGTTACTCCACCAACACAGACATGTTCAAGATGGACGTTCACAATCCCAACACTCAAACAATGGCTTGAGGTCAAGGAGGGAGCTCAAAGACTAACCACCTGAGGGTTGTGGCTCCTGCCTCCTCTGGTGTCATTGGGTTCAAAGTGGGAGGCCGAGCATTTGGATGGACGCAGACAAGCCGTATGCCTGCCCTATGTGTGGGAAGTGCTTTGCTGAGGCGAACTATGTGGAGAAGCACAAGACTGTTCACACCAAGGGGCCCTTAAAGCAGGAAAATGCATGAAGACGAAAAGGGCTGCTCTCTGGAAAAACGAGCAGTTGTTTAATCTTCRCGGTYTAACAGTTAAGATAATGGGACAATTCTGACTACAATGCAATWTCTCATCCCTGGATTGAGGTACGTTTTTTCCCCGAGCCATCTCTCTCACCAGTTCTGCTGTGTCTTCATCTAAATCGGGAAGCCTGTCTGACCCCAGTGCAGCTGTTAGCAAGCATAGGGTCGGAATCTATTCCAACTTGGATCAACCTGTGTCATGCTTTGCGCTCCGGAGTAGGGCGCTGCTCAGCGTTGAGTGTAGAGGTGGATGAAATGAAAAATAATATTCCTGGTGTTTGTGACGCCTGCCGTTTGGTGAGACGTACTGTAGACCCGGTGGCAATGGTGAGACTGAGAATACCCTGTCTGTCTGGTTGAGCTTTGACACAGTTTCTTACTTGATKAAATCAGGMTAGGTTATATTTACTATTCTGRGAGGGCCTATGTTCCGAACCRGCTACGGTGCTTTAGGRGCCAAGGAATCTGACATGTTGCAGCAGTGTGGAGAATGGAGATRCCACAATGTGAGAAATGTACAGGAGGATGTAGTCAGAGGGAGTGTAAAGTTGGGATAGAGAAAGCACTTTGTGCCAACTGTGGGGGCGCCCATGCGGCTGGGGATTCAAAGAGCCCTGTGAGAGAGACGGTTGAGATTGCCAGAGTTTGAGTGGGGAGGAAAGTTTCTGATGCMGAGGCAGTGAAGAGAGTAGAGTATAGGCCAAGGGTGAGTGATACGACTGGGAGCCCCCTAAKCCTTGATCATGACTCTCACTCCCATTACACATAAGAGTCATTGGACYAAGGCGTCTTCTGTAAGGGGGGGATTTGTTAAAAGCCCCGACGCTCGATCTGAACATAAACACGCGTCGCTTGCGGTACCGTTTTGGAAGCATAAGGACCTTATCTTTCATATCAGCAAGAAATCATTTTCAAAGAACAAAAGGTTAAATTGATACACACCCTGATAGTGTTAGGGTTCCCACACGGCCATATCGCCACGTTACAGCGCTTGTTTAGGGAAAACAGCCAGAAGACAGAGGCAACCATCTGTGCTAATTAGCAATCTAGCGTGCTCCCAACACGTGTGTGTAAGCGTAACTCGGGAAATGTAGTTTCGTCGGATGGAAGCACCCATAGCTGCATGGATCTGTGCAAAACTGCTACAGTAAGTGTATGTTTTTGTTTCGAACGCCGTATTGCAAGCGATGATTATTGACGTTTCTAAACGTTAAAACAAAGCGTCGGGATTGTAGTGCACATGAGCCAGTCGTGGGCGAAGCTAACAGCTGAGAACTGTAGGGAGAAGGACGCCTAGAGTTTGAGAGTTAGGAGCCTCCCAGTGAATAGGCCTGGAGAGAGAAATCCAGAGAGGATGAGTTTCAGTAAGGTAGGATTTCTTGCGTTTATGGCTATGGTTATTGAATTGTACTGCACTGATGGGGCGTAAATCCCTGTAAAYAAATATGTGGTAGTGACAGCAGCAGAGACAAGTTGGGGTGTAAGAGTTTTTTTTTTCTGAAGATCTACAGGGGGTTTTAAGAGAAGGGGCTCCATCCTTCCCAGGCTGGAGTAGGATCTGGTTGGGCTGGTGTGWTTTTGGGGTATAGTGGTGTATATGTGCAGGGTTAGATGGAGGTGAGATAAACATTTTTTTTTAAATCCTTAACACTTTTTCCTGTCAATGTGCAATTCACACTCCAACCTGTGAAAGGCAGCAATACGTAACAAAGCTATTCTGCTGGAAACTCACACGAAGTAAACGGAAGTGAATAAAGAACAATTTCCACGTTKGCGTTTTTATTTAATGTTAAAATATGACTAATTTACCTGCACAGCGTCACATACTTAACCCATATAGTGTTTCATTCACGTTGGAGACYGGACTTGGTTGATAGATGTTATCTATGTATGTAACGCAGACTAGCTAGCTGCTAACAATGGCTAACTGTGTGGTTTTTCACACTCAAATAGCCTCCATTATGGAGGTYCTAGCGAATGCAGCCGTGGCAGAGATCTGTAAACTCGTAGACGACGACTATGCAGTGTTTCGTTTGGAAATAACTCAAAGCCAGAAAGAAAACAGGGCWTTACGGAGGAAACTASTGGAACTGAAGGTGGCACGGGAGCGCGTCCTCCCCAGTCGTCCCAGTAGTGTCAAGATCCTCGACCGATACAGAGGAATGGCAAGAGGTACATTTTTCAGGAAAAAGGCAGAGGCTGCGTGGCCTGTCGCTCGGTTCAGCCCTGCAAGTGTTAAGATGTGTTACCCATGATTGCGTCTTGGTCAGTGTTTGGATAGAATGCAATGATTCCCCAGATTACTTAGCTACCTTGCCCAAAGACAATAGCATATTGTAACCAGATCCTTGATTTACTGTATTTCTTATTATTTACTCATTGAAAACAATGTGACAAATGGAACATAATCAGCCTACATCAATCAATAAATAGTATATCAAGAAGTTATGAGAAGTGTTACATTACATCCTTGCCAATTCTAGAGCGTCAATAGTGTACCATATATCGTTGAGCATTGACAGTAGCTTACCTCACCATCTCTTTTCCCCCAACACTCTCAGGTGAAGGACATCTCACTGGAGGCCATAGGAGCTTTGTGAAGCCAGTGGAGCACAATACATGGAGAGATGACCAACCAATCACTGTTGAGGGGAGTGGAACCTCAACCCAGCACATTATCATGATAGAGGTTAGTGTAATAGTGTTACATAAAAATGTGTTACTTTGTAAATGAAATTTACAGAAAGGCTCCCCTCAGTTATTCAGCTATTCATTTATCTGCCATATGGGAGCTTGTGAGACTTTCCTATGACATTGTTATCCAACACAACTAATGTACCGGAATAACCTCCTCTCTCCTTGTCAGTCTGCAGAGGCTGCAGGTCCTGGGGTCAAGCAGGAGAGGTCTGAAGGAGAGGAGGACCTACGGCACAGCAGAGACATCCAGACTGGAGGGACTGGAGCGCTCCCTGTAGCCACAGAGGACTCCGCCCCAGCGCAGCCCAGGACCAGACGCAGCGTCACAGAAGTCAGTGGAACGCTGAGCAGCGTCCTCAAGTCAGAGACAGACACAGAGACTTTAACTGTAACACAAAGGCTTTTACACACAGGATCAGACCCAGAGAGACTGGGGCTGGGGCCACTGGGCTGTCCTGCTCTCGGCTCAGAGTATTTACTTTARGGTAACCCAAGCCCGAGGACAATTCAATCCCATCGAGACGCAGGTGACGTGTTAGAGACTGGCAATGATCCATCTTGTTCTTACACTACAGAGATGGACCGTGACAACATGCCCTTGGGTTTAGAGACACAGACTGATCTGTCTAGAGGGGACTGGAACCGGTACAGTAGTAGTGTATACTCTGAAGGGTGCCTAAATAAGAAAGGTGAGGGTTTAGTGTTAGATGAGGTGACTGTGAAAGTGGAGGGCGACATTCCTCCCACATGGAATGCAGATATTCACTTAGGAGACGGACACTCACAGGGCAGAGATTTCTTAGATTACAGGGGAAGCTTAAAGACTAATCCAAATGTTGCGACCCACTCCCCTTTAAACGAGCTCCAGGATCATAACGCAGTGTCCACGTCGATGGGACCTTCAGATTCACATGGCTGCATCCTTTTCGATCAGGTATTGAACTCAAACAACAGGGCTAGAGCCCAGGCTCAGGGAGGAAGAGCTACATCAGGCAATAGTAAAGAGAAACGGTTCCTCTGCATGTTCTGTAAGAAAGGCTTCAGCTGCACCCAGAAGGTGGAGATCCACCAGAGGGTCCACACAGGGGAGAAACCCTTCAGCTGTACCCAGTGTCACATGCGCTTCGCCCAGGCTTGTGACCTGAAGAGGCACCAGAGGGTCCACACCTGTCTCTTATACACATCTAGATGTGTATAAGAGACAGGGGCGAAACCCTTCAGCTGCACCCAGTGTCATATGTGCTTCGCCCAGGCTTGTGACCTGAAGAGGCACCAGAGGGTCCACACAGGGGAGAAACCCTTCGGCTGTACCCAGTGTCACATGCGCTTTGCTGAGGCTGGCAACCTGAAGCGGCACCAGAGGGTCCACACAGGGGTGAAACCCTTCAGCTGTACCGAGTGTCGTATGCGCTTCGCCCAGGCTGGTGACCTGAAGAGGCACCAAAGGGTCCACACGGGAGAGAGGCCATTCGCCTGTAATCACTGCGGGAAGAGGTTCTCTGAGAGGAGATACCTAAGGATACACCAGCAGAAACACCATTCCACTCTATAACATAAAAGTAACCACTCGATGGCTAGCTAAGTAAACAACAGCTGGAACGATCTAGCTAGCTGTAAAGTTTACATGTATCCCCACTAGCTGGCTACTAGACGACCAATATAAAGCTTTTTTTTTCTCTTCTTATTTCTCCTTTTTAAAAAGGTATCCAATTGTTAGTAGTTACTGTCTTGTCTCATCGCTACAACTCCCGTACTGGCTCGGGAGAGACGAAGGTCGAGAGCCATGCGTCCTCCGAAACACAACCCAACCAAGCCGCACTGCTTCTTAACACAGCGCGCAGCCAACCCGGAAGCCCGCTGCACCAWTGTGTCGGAGGAAACACCGTACACCTAGCGACCTGGTCAGCGTGCACTGTGCCCGGCCCACCACAGGAGTCGCTAGTGCGCGATGAGACAAGGATATCCCTGCCGGCCTATCCCGGACGACGCTAGGCCAATTGTGCGTCGCCCCATGGACCTCCCGGTCGCGGCCGGCTGCGACAGAGCCTGGGCTCGAACCCAGAGTCTCTGGTGGCACAGCTAGCACTGCGATGCAGTGCCTTGGACCACTGCGCCACCCGGGAGGCCCGGGTGACCCGGGAGTCCCGCAAAATGCCTTTTGTAGGGACCCATGGAAAGCAACTCTTGCCTGTATCAGTGATGGACACTAGTTATAATGTAGACCAATACTTTTATAGCTAACTACTAATACAACAGCCTAATTTATTACACATTGTTTTAATAAACTGGTTAGAATATGGTCAAATCATAATCTGTACCAAATGGATTGCCTATCAATTAGGGCTGGGCGATTTATATCGAAWTAATTAGATTAATTCAAATTCATSTTTTTGCGCGATATTACAAATGCTTGTATCGCAGAATCGAGTTTTGTATTTTCCGATTTTATGAGCGGTTCTTTAGTATGCTTGTTCGCATGTTGTCTTTTTGGTCTTGTTCGCTCCTTCTGTGCTGTGCACATTACCATTTATACCAATGATCTGTATATAATGARGAGATGCTCATGTCTCCGCCCTAACAATGGGAGTCTTTGTCCCAAAGGGGGGAATGCAGGGGGACAAGCTTAGGTTCCAAATAAGCGCATAGAAACCCATTGGGCTTATTTTGGATAGATTTTGGCGATAGTGAAACCTCTCGCTTTGCCTCTTTCTCCCAAGCCCCTCCCCTACCAAGCACAACAATAAAGATGAGAGGTCACTTCTTCCTCTCTGACGAACGGTTTCAATTTGCTATTTGCATTTGGTCCAACAGAATCGGTCATATGGACATCGCAACATTTGAACCCTGTTTATGTTTCAGCTGCTCACATTTTTAGCAGAGCAAGCACTGCTAAAACGGATGTACCAATGAACATTCATTCTGGAAAATGTATGCTCAGTTTGTCGTGCACATATTACGGTACCAAGTACCGCTAGCAGCATTTTTGTCAAATAAAGATTGTTATACTAGCWGTTTAGTCTGTTTTATACATGAGCAATAAGCATAACACAATTCTATAAGGAATTGGCAACTCGTCATTCTGAGAAATAAGGTAGGCCACTTGACCTCAACATCTGAACAAGGTGGACAGACTAGCATGCCGTTCAAACAGTTGGAGACGGACAGAAGAGTGTGTTCATAACAAATCAACTGTTCTACCTCGTTAGCTGAATTCAGAGCTTGTGAAGTGATACCTAGATCCAAGTTGGCTAAACTTGAAATAGAAATATTAGCTGGCTACTCGCTAGCACGTGGGCTTGTGCTTGAGAGATTGTTTGAGACCTGTGTTCATTTTCTATAATGCCTGCTACATTATTAGTGAATGTGCATTATGCATGGGTCTGGTTAAATTTGTAACAAAATCACATTTTTATAGACAGACCTGAAAGCCAGTGATTACTGCAAAAAAACAGCAGGTTAAACTATTTTGATAAAATAATTTAATTATTAGTGGGTCTTATGGTTGTGGAAGGCTTATATTCAGCCAAMGTATAATTTCACACCTCTGAATTCATTATATTATTGCTGACTGTTTTAAATGTATTTGACCTTTTTTAAATTGTACAACAAAGCTTATTTAGAGAATATTAAAAAATAATTGAGAGAMGCGTTTTAGYCCATATCGCCCAGCTCTACTATCAATACACATCTTACAATGTACACATATCATGTACTTCTACTATGTTCCATGTTATTTACTTCATCTATATATTACACTGTTGATGTTTATGGAGTACAACATGACTAGTTAGCTTGTATTCTCCGAACAATAACACCTGTGTTCCTGTACCAGAATGTGTATACTGTATTAAAGGTTGTAGCCAAGAGAGGAGGAAGTGGCGGCTTGTTAGAGCACAGACATGGTTCTAATGTCAGTGGTGCTCATGAGGAACCCTGTAACAATGGAAATGTCAATGTGGCCTCTGTCAAACATTGTAGCATTGGGAACCCTCAGTAGTCAATGTGTGATAGGATGCTGAGTGCAGGAGTAGACTAATGAATGTGGGCTTTCTGTACATTGTAATTTATTTTCCATTACATTATTTGCTCATCTTGCAATTGGTTATATAAACATGATCAGAACAGTCATTGATTGATAAACTGAACAAAACGTGGACCCATTGTGATGTATTTGTTTTTTTACAATTTCATCCGCATCCTCACTMTCTGTCAATATTACAATATTGCTGCTTGCTCAGCCTCTGTCCTTGGTCTGCATCACACAGCCTGGGAGTCCTCAGTCCTGTAAGACCCATGAAACACATAGTTAGGTTGTTTAATGGTCATGTCTGTCATGGATCCGGTCCATACATGACCAGTTTGCTGTTCTCAGTTTAGCCCAGAGAAGTTAGAYTCAGGCATCTCTCTCTGTATACAGTCAAGACAGTGCTGTCGCGTTCCTACAAACTGTGTACATCAACACCCGGGTCAAGCCACCGATGATTGCACAGCCTCGTTGTAGTCCTAACWCGACTCTACCTATCCTGACTCGACTCTATTTCACCTAGGTGYTGGAGGGATTTTAGCAGGGTTAGACAATCATGAACGGTGACCCGATTTGCATTTTGTGTGAGAGAGAATGCACTCTGTTTTCTGGGCGTGTGAGTTCTGATATTTAGAGTGACATAGGCCTACCTTCACAATAAGATACTCAAATTAATGTGTACACAGCATTTTTCTCAGACAAACTTCAGCGAGGCTGAATTGTCGGACTCCTGAAACAGACACAAAGGTGGAGTTAGTGAATAAGTCACATTGTCTGCCTGTCATGGATCAATGTATCGCCTCAATTCTATGAGCTTGACAATGACAAGACACTTAGAATAGTTGAGTCTGTCTGGTCATGGTGTCACTTCTGTAGCCATGCAGAGCAGAGGGGGCTGTGATGGGTAGCCTAACAAAATGGCAGGTAGGCAACTACAATGTTAGTTATCGCATGTGATGCCTGTTGGATACGATAGAATGTTACCATGCCTAACACAGATGTGRGAAATTGAGGGATAAATTAATTTCACTAGCTACATACACCAAATCTCTCAACTTTGAAATCAAGCATTTTAGCTAATTAKAACTTTTGTCCTTTACACGTTTTTGAATAATTTGAGTTTAGAAAATTGACGTTAAAGGGTAAAAAATTAGTAGCAAAAAACAAGAAATTATCAAATAAAATTGTTTGACAACCCTGGCTTGTAAGCTTTTAAATGATATCAAACTCAACTGTTTATCTTTTCCAGTGATTAAGACATGGACGTCTCAGGGTATGGTGGGGGAAGCAAACTGGGTCAACTTTGAAAAAAGTCACTTTCTGACCACTTCTACCATGGGCAAGTATGTATGGAAAGTTTAGTTCAAATCAAAAGGGATGTGGTCAAAAAGTAATTGAAATCAAATGGAATAACCCCAAATCAATGAATACATTTGCATATTATCAAATCAACTAACATAAACCTCATGGCAARCCCTCATTGCCCAATCATCCTATCAGATGTCTTGATCCTACATCCTCTCACTCTGTATCTCTGACAGTCAGTAGACATGGAGGATGGGAAGCCTGATCTGCTGCTGGTCAAAGAGGAGACAATAGAAGACGAACCAGAGAGCATTTATCTGCTGAGTGGACTAAAGATGGGGGAGGGAGCAAGGTAAGGGAGAAATACATATAGCCTACATACAGTAATAGATCTTCAATGGGAATAGTGATGCGCCAGGCTGTTTTTCCTGAAACCAGTACAACTTATGTTTGCATAATGTATGAACTTGACCAGGTAATTGACTCAAACTTCATATGTAGTTTTTTCTGCCATGTTTGTAAAGTCTATTTTCTTACCTCTTCCTGCAGGTGGTTGGTTGGAGGAAAACAGAGGAGACTGGGCAGCCATCTTAAGGGCCCGGGGGATGACATCAGTGAGCAGGCCAGGACCAGACARGACATAGTGGAGGTCAGTGGATGGGACAGAGTCCTCAACTCTGGGCTATGGAACAACACTGTTAACCACAACCAGAAACAGACAGTCGCACAGAAAACAACAACCAAATGTAGTCGCCATGACAACAGACTGGCTGAGACCAGGGTGAGGTGTAGATTTGGTCTGCGGGGACGGGTAGGTGTCAGTATGCGGCGGAAGAGAACAGACACAGATTAAGCTAGCGATGCTCCGTCCTGTTCCTATAGTTGTGATTCAGAGAGACTGATGGTGCCTCAGGTTAATTACCCTCATAAACAAGTCATACAATCTGACCCAGTTTGAAGAGATCAGTCAGTCTGGAATAAAAAGTACAGGTGGACTTTTGTTCATGTTTAATATTTCACTGAAGAGAAGCTGCATGTAGGCCTACCAAATGCCAGAAATGATAAGCAGAAATGTATTTAAATTAGGAGTGAAAGTAGCCTTAACCACTCGGCCCAACAAAATAAATTATGGTGGATCGAACTGCGCATGTAGCCTACTTTTTCCAAGTCATTTTTCAATCCGTTGAAAACGTCATCACACAACACTCATGATATGCGAAACTGAGCCTAGGCAAACCGTGAAAAATAACAACAAACGGGAGATTAGATTAGCATAACCCAGGCATTTTATCCGGGTTTCTCATAACCGGGATACAAGATTTTTCGGGTTATTGTAAACGGGATATGATGTTCATGGGTCAACGCAAAAGCAGAATACTTTAATATCAAAAATAAAAACAGGATATTGGTGTGCATGTGAACATGGTCAATGATTAAGAAAAATGGGTTAGATTACTGGCAGAGGCAATGGGGTGGAAGTAAGGTACTATAATATAATGAAATTGGAACAGAAGGGATGAGATTAGGGCATATGGGATTGAATTCTTATTTTGAAATTGATAGGGAAACATGGTACTGGAATTAGGTTTGTAGGGAATTCTTTTATTTTATTTGAAATTCTGGGTTAAGAGAATATAGTAGTATAGACACCCACAATGGAGGTGTCATAACCTAGTGGTCAAACAGGGAAATGGTTCCAAAAGTTTTTCCACCGTATTTTTTCCCCCCATAGGTGTTTTTAGAAACACTTACAATAAAGGCTGTGTTTCGTGTAGGCCTACTCGGCCGTGATGTTTTGATAACCATGTAAATCTCTCTCGAAACAAGGTGACTTGTCAATACATTCGGCTCCATTTACTCTGATTCAAACATGTTAATTAGCATCAAAGTAGATATGCAAAACTATAAATCCCTGCAAGCTCCTGCACATCATCTCTAGCTGACACCTTTGCTAACAGGTAGTGTCAATTTAAAACTTGCTCAAGACAGTTCACAGAATTTTCTATTTAAAGAAATGTTTCCAATATATTCATTACTACATTTAGCTAACATTAGATAGTTAACCCAGAGATTCTTTGCCTCAATTCGGCACTCTCATCCAGATCATCATGGCATTTATAGTTCTTTCTGATAGGCGCATTAGCAGTTAATTAGCATTTCATTTGGGGGGGGGGGGGGGGGGGGMAAAWACAGGCAGATATTGATATGTCACCTTGTCCTAGAGAGATTTACACAGTTATCAAAATGTCGTGCCAGGGTAAGCCTGCACGAAACACAGACCATATTTTAAGTGTTTCTAGGGGGGGTAAATACAGGCAGATATTGATATGTCACCTTGTCCTAGAGAGATTTACACAGTTATCAAAATGTCGTGCCAGGGTAAGCCTGCACGAAACACAGACCATATTTTAAGTGTTTCTAAAATCCTCTAAGGGAAAAATTAATGGTGGAAAAACAATTGGAACCATTTCCTTGTTTGACTGCAAGGTTTTATGGGTATGACTCATACTATGGTCCTCTATGGCAGTGGCGTGTTTTAATGGACGCCAAGGGAAGCCAGGCATCCCCAAAAAATGAAATGTATTTTGTCTCTGTGTTTCATAATTTTCCTTCAATTCGCAAGAGGCTGAATATATCTCACAGGAGAAAGCATCCAAGCGAGCGAACAGCACCCCTCTGTCTCTCTATGTGTAGGCCATCTATCTGATGTTGTCTGGTCCAAACGAGTATGACATTGTTGCCGCCCGTAGCATTGAAAGCAAGGGAAGCCAGCGAGCATCTTGCCTCCCTGTGCCAATCAGCGTTGAGCTAAACTGAGTGAGCGCAACTGTGAATGTTCCTGGTGCACCAAAAAAAAAGTGTCAAGGGAAGCCCGGTTGGATTTTGGCATCACTCCTATCAAATCCCATTGAAAACGACAGAAAAACTTGAATTGTTGCATCTCTTTGTGTTGCTGTCCTCCGGTGGCTAGCTAGCCAGATAGCTAAAATTGTCCCTTTCCCTAAATTAGCCAAGGATGGAGATATGGATTTGGACTTGTGGTTTTACTTAGTTCTCCTTACTGGTCATTGATTATAACTGCAATTCTGATCCATTGTTGTTTGCCGCTTGCCCATGAATGGAAGTTCGGCTAGCGAGCAAGCATTTTAGCCAGGTGGTCTAGGGCAACAAAGCATAAATGCGTGTACTGTATGACAGAGTGATAGAYTGTTTCGTCAACATGAAAGAGAGGAGGATGGCATTGGTGTTTCTCTACAAGTAGAGTGAGTCAACATGTTTTTCTACTTGCATGAACGCACACACAGAAGTCAGAAGCATTGACAGCCACATCATATTTAGCTTACGTTGATTGGACTAAATTGTTTTTGTTATCTTTTAGTTGTCACTATATTAGACTAAGCATAGGTGATTTGATGATGTTGAAGTTGAAATGTTGCTGAAATAGTGGAGGCAGCTCCTGTTTTCTTTGCGACTTGTGGTAACTCTGTGGTTCTAAATCAATAGTAGTTTAGTGGTCTGAAAATGTCGTTAACATTAACTGTCTTAACCTTGTAACAAGGTCATGTAACTGGCTGTTACTGTACATGCAATATGCTTTGTGGACTGCACTGGACAGAGGTTGCTATCGGGTTTTGTGATAAAACAAAAGGTATGGTTGAATTTATTCTGCCACTGTGCCTTCTTATTGTCTCTGCCTTTAGGCCTACATATCACGGCTGCAAGGCATATGAACTACCAGGTTACAGAGCAAACACGATTATCACAACAGAGGGGGCGGGGCTAGGCTTGGAGAAGGGGCGGGGCTAGGCTTCCCCAGTGATATTTTGTTTTACATATGCACCACTACTGCTCTATGGCAGGGTTTCCCCAAACTAAATCCTGCCCCTACAAAGCTGATTCAAATAACCAACTCATCATCATGCTTTGACTATTTGAATCAGCTGTGATGTTCTATGGTAAAAAAAAAAAAAAAAACGTGCACCCAGGGGGGACCCCAGGAAGGGGTTTGGGAAAACCTGCTCTTTGTGGAGGCCGTGACCGACCTCACACTCCAGTACAGTAGGTGGCGGTGTATGTACCTTTCAGTTGATGGTGATCTGCCAATATACATTTGAAGAAGTAGTAGTAAACGGAAGTTTACTGCCCAATAATAATTTCCAAGTTAGCGTTTTTATTGTTGTTATTCAGACATTTATTTACGCCATGGAAAGAAATATGACTCATTTAACTGCACAGCATCACATACTTGTCCTAGGTAGTCTTTAATTCGCGTTGGTGACCGGACTTGGTTGATGTTATCTAGGTAACGCTCACTAGCTACTAACGTTAGCTAACAATGGCTAACTGTATGGTTTTTCACACGCAAATAGCCTCCATCATGGAGGTACTAGCGAATGCAGCAGTGACAGAGGTCTGTAAACTCGTAGACGACGACTATGCAGTGTTTCGTTTGGAAATAACTCAAAGCCAGAAGGAAAACAGGGRATTGCGGAGGAAACTTCAGCTACTGGAACTGAAGGTGGCACGGGGGCGCGCAGGGACAATGCAAGACCGCGTCTTCGCCAGTCGTCCCAGTAGCGTCAAGATCCTCGACCTACACAGAGGAATGCCAAGAGGTACATTTTGCAGGAGGCCTGTTGCCCGGTTCCCCTCTGAGCATGTGACTTTAACCATAAGTGGTTAATACATTTAAAGGGACACTTCACCACCAGACACTATTTGGGGTGTTTAACCACTCAACCTACATAATTCTGAGTGATGAGGTGTTTCAGACATAATTATGCACTATAGCGGTGTTTTTAAATTTTAGTGCCGGACAGTTACACTGATGACGCTATCAGTTGATTGAGCCTGCTGTCTGATCTAAAAATGAACGGAGTCATGTTTTGTAGCAATTATTGTGGCACAATTGTGTTTAGCGAATTGCACGATCAGGAGTAGATAGGATTGTCCTTGTTCAATAGAGCCATTGCAGGGCTTGACATTCAGGTAAATGTGCCAGTACCATGTGAAACCTACTGGCCCAAATGAGAAAATCACTGTTCCTAGCCAATATTACAGGAAAGCAAGTTGTACACGCAGAATTTCAATCATGGCTGATTTCATGTTTCATTTGCAGTCTTCGCAAGTACCTTTTTATAGCCTATTACAGCCAACCATACAATCTGATATTTACACTGATTGTTTGGAAAAGGCTTCCCGTGGTTACTTTATATATTGTCATGTCAGACACTCGGTGTAAAACTGAAAACCAGAAATAATTCAAGCAGCACTGGAAAGCTGGGATCCCGCTCTTCTCAATAATTGTCTTTGCCTGAGATTACATTTAGGAGTGTTGCGCAGTGACTGGGTTTACTGGCACACATTTCTTTCCATGCAGCAATCAGCTGTATGAGGAGTTGTGCCCTCTTGCCACCCAACAGTTGATATTCCGCTGATAAATAAATGACAGCTCATTAACAGCTTTGGGAATTAAGCTGMTTTTTAAACAATTATATAGACTACAGAATAGCATTATTACAATATTCAGTTTTATTTTGTTCATATTTTTTAACCAACAAGTGATGTGTAAATAACTGGTCTTAACAAGCAAGCAGCTACATAGTGAATGCCTTGGCCTACGTTAACCTTCCTTTGCTAATAATGGTATCCCTGTGTAGGATGTCTGATGGAGGACTTTTATTCTGTGATTGTGACATTCTTGCCTCAGCTTGGAAACCGAATGCTGGTTGATACCTGTGAAGCGTCAGACGTCGGGAAGATTGTAAAGGATTAAATATAAATTACTTTGTTTTCGAATTTGAAAATGTACTGGCCCGAGCAGGCCATATGAGAAAGCATGATTAACTGGCCTGGTGAGCTCAGCAGATGTTGTCGGGCCAACGGGCAGCCCTGAATGTCGAGCCCTGCATTGGACTTGTCTCAACGGTGTTCCTATCTGCCAGGACAGCTAGGTTTACTCAATTTCCCTGGCCTTGTAAAGACTACAGCGTGATAGGAGCCCTACTTCCTTGTCCAATTGTGTTCCCACTCACGAAGGCAGGCTCTTCAGAACCTCCTAGATCGGGCATGGGCAACTCGAGTCCTCAGAGCTGGAGTCACACCCCCCCAGACCAGTCCCGTACCCCTTAACATTCAACTTCCAGCTACGTACCCCCTCTAACACCAGGGTCAGTGCACTCAAATGGTTTTTGCCATCATTGTAAGCCTGCCACACACAATGATACATTTATTAAACATAAGAATGAGTTTGTCACTTCCCACGAGCTAGGTTGTGACAAAGAGCTCTTATAGGACCAGGGCACAAATAATCAATTTCTCTTTATTTAACCATCTTACATATAAAACCTTATTTGTTCATCAAAAATTGTGAATAACTCAAACCATGTTCATCTGTAAACAAAAAGGGTACAGTACACTGGTCTGTGTTGTTACACTCAGTCAATGACTTGTAGACAGTCTAGTGTCCTCAAACTTAACTATGGACCTCTAAGCCAGTTCCACTGTGTTTTCATTGTTCCCCTCTACTCAGGGASTGATTTAGACCTGGAACACCAGGGCTGGGTTTCACACAAGTATTGTAGCACTAAGAATCTTATCTCCATTTAGTTAATGGAATTAAGATGACCTCAGTGCTATGATGGTTTTGGGAAACCCAGCCCAGGTGGGTGCAATTAATGATCAGGTAGAACATTTAAACTAGTAGGCCCCAGACCTCGTAGGGTAAGAGTTGAATACCCCTGGGCTCGGTTTCCCAAAAGGTAAAGTTAATAGTTTGAACCTTTGTAGGAGCATCATACCTCAGAGCTGTATCCCAAAACCATTGTTAGTCAAGTMGAACTTAAACGCTTGTTATTTACCGACTGCCTCAGACCATTCGTAGAACAGCTAAGTGCATCATTGTTTTTTTTTCTCCCTTACCGGCAGTCTTATGCATGATAATAACAGCTGAGAAAATGTCATTACTGCCACAGCCCTGTGTGTAACCATAAGAAAATATGCTTTGTTTACAGATGGGGGGGGGGGGAATACAGTACACTGTTTTGTTACTGAGTCACTTTATACACATTACACCTCTAAACATAGAATCAAGCTGTTTACAAATCACATTGCCAGCTGGCTAATTACATTGATTTGCTTTGGAATGTCTAGCTAGATTTTGGTTTACATAAACACATGTAGTTCGCTCGCTAGTGACCTAAATCAAATATTTTATTTGTCACACACGAACAGGTGTAGACTTCTCCGTGAAAGAGTTAAAATCAAATGATTTAATGGTCATCTACACGTATTTAGCAGATGTTATTGCGGTTGTAGTGAAAAGCTTGTGTTACTACTGCACTGTCGGAGCTAGGATCTAACAATACACACATCTAAAAGAATGGAACTAAGAAATATTAGGACGAGCAATGTCGGAGTGGCATTYACTAAAATACAGTAGAATAGAATACAGTATATACATATGAAAGCAGTATGTAAACATTAAATTGAGGTGATATGTACATGAAGGTAGGGTTAACTTAGCTATCTCAGCTCGACCTCTTTTCTGCTGCACTGATCAGATGCCTTCCTCTGAAGTGAGAACGAGATGGAATTGTGTCACTTTTCAACGTTCGATMACCCGTTCTAACAAATGAGCTTGGAGTCAGGAAGCAGAAGGTGAGTTTAATAAACATGAACAAAACAGGAGAAGCGTACTGAACGTGAGCAAAACCACTACATAACCCAAACCGGCTGCGCGCGTGCACTATCGTGCATACATTTATTTTGTCCCCCCAAACCAAGCGCGATCACGACACGCAGGTTAAAATATCAAAACAAACAATGAACCAATGATATTAATTTGGGGACAGGTCGAAAAGCATTAAACATGTATGGCAATTTAGCTAGTTAGCTTGCACTTGCTAGCTAATRTGTCCTATTTAGCTAGCTTGCTGTTGCTAGCTAATTTGTCCTGGGATATAAACATTGAGTTGTTATTTTACCTGAACTGCACAAGGTCCTCTACTCCGACAAATTAATCCACACATAAAACGGTCAACCGAATCGTTTCTAGTCATATCTCCTCATTCCAGGCTTTTTCATCGTTTAATTTATATGGTGATCGCATCTAAACTTTCATAGTATTACCACGACTACCGGCAAAACAGTGGGTATAACCAATGAGGAGATGGCACYTGGGTACCTGCTTCTATAAACCAATGAGGAGATGGGAGAGGCAGGACTTGCAGCACAATCTGCGTCAGAGATAGGAATGACTTCTATTTTYGCCCGTGGTAACGCAGACGCAGTAATTGAATAACATGGATTTCTACATTTATTTTGCGACGCACGCAACGTGTCCGGTCTGGTCAGCATGTTGGCTACAGAGGGCTAAATAAATGGAGAGTAATCATGGTGATGAAGTCCAGGTGTGCGTAATGATGGTGCTTGGATTGGTGAGGGGGAGCGGGGTAGGCGTGACACCTGGCAACCCCATCAGTTGAGACTTCAGGTCTGTTTCGAAATCCTCGGGCTGAAAGTGCTGGCTACAAACACTGACTTTTAGATATTTCTCAAGGAGAGTATCCACCTCTACTACGTCTTGAAATCGCTATGAATTCTGGATATTGTGGTTCGCTTACAACCAAGAAATGTCGATGGCCCGTTTTAACCGGTGAAATGCAGAAACTCTCGATTTTTATGACATGCTATGTAAATAACATATTAATGAACATATAGAGCAGCAGTGAAATTGCCCTTTAGCCAGAAATGGATCTTGGTCAGTTTTTGGATAGTATGCAATAATTCCCCTGATTACTTAWKTATCTTGAACAAAGATACAATATCATATTCTAACCAGATTCATGACTTACTGCATTTCTTATTATTTATTCAATTAAAACAATGTGATGCATGGAACATATCGATCTAAACTCAGCAAAAAAAGAAACGTCCTCTCACTGTCAACTGCGTTTATTTTCAGCAAACTTAACATGTGTAAATATTTGTATGAACATAACAAGATTCAACAACTGAGACATAAACTGAACAAGTTCCACAGACATGTGGCTAACAGAAATGGAATAATGTGTCCCTGAACAAGGGGGGGGGGTCAAAATCAAAAGTAACAGTCAGTATCTGGTGTGGCCACCAGCTGCATTAAGTACTGCAATGCATCTCTCCTCATGGACTGCACCAGATTTGCCAGTTCTTGTTGTGAGATGTTACCAAACTCTTCCACCAAGGCACCTGCAAGTTCCCAGACACTTCTGGGGGGACTGGCCATAGCCCTCACCCTCCGATCCAACAGGTCCCAGACGTGCTCAATGGGATTGAGATCCGGGCTCTTCGCTGGCCATGGCAGAACACTGACATTCCTGTCTTGCAGGAAATCACGCACAGAACGAGCAGTATGGCTAGTGGCATTGTCATACTGGAGGGTCATGTCAAGATGAGCCTGCAGGAAGGGTACCACATGAGGGAGGAGGATGTCTTCCCTGTAACGCACAGCGTTGAGTTTGCCTGCAATGACAACAAGCTCAGTCCGATGATGCTGTGACACACCGCCCCAGACCATGACGGACCCTCCACCTCCAAATCGATCCGCTCCAGAGTACAGGCCTCGGGGTAACTCTCATTCCTTCGACGATAAACGCAAATCCGACCATTACCCCTGGTGAGACAAAAACCGGACTCGTCAGTGAAGAGCACTTTTTGACAGTCCTGTCTGGTCCAGCGCCAGTGGGTTTGTGCCCATAGGCGACGTTGTTGCCGTGATGTCTGGTGAGGTCCTGCCTTACAACAGGCCTACAAGCCCTCAGTCCAGCCTCTCTCAGCCTATTGCGGACAGTCTGAGCACTGATGGAGGGATTGTGCGTTCTTGGTGTAACTCGGGCAGTTGTTGTTGCCATCCTGTACCTGTCCCGCAGGTGTGATGTTCGGAATGTACCGATCCTGTGCAGGTGTTGTTATGCGTGGTCTGCACTGCGAGGACGATCAGCTGTCCGTCCTGTCTCCCTGTAGCGCTGTCTTAGGCATCTCACAGTACGGACATTGCAATTTATTTCCTGGCCACATCTGCAGTCCTCATGCCTCCTTGCAGTATGCCTAAGGCACGTTCACGCAGATGAGCATGGACCCTGGGCATCTTTCTTTTGGTGTTTTTCAGAGTCAGTAGAAAGGCATCTTTAGTGTCCTAAGTTTTCATAACTGTGACCTTAATTGCCTACCTAAGCTGTTAGTGTCTTAACGACTGTTCCACWGGTGCATGTTCATTAATTGTTTATGGTTCATTGAACAAGCATGGGAAACCGTGTTTAAACCCTTTACAATGAAGATCTGTGAAGTTATTTGGATTTTTACGAATTATCTTTGAAAGACAGGGTCCTGAAAAAGGGACGTTTTCTTTTTTTGCTGAGTTTATAAATAGTACTGTATATCAAGAAGTAATCTGAAGTATTACCTTACATCATTGCCAATTATACAGCGTCAATAGGGTACAATATACCGTTCAGCACTGACAGTAGCTAACCTAACCACCTCTTTTCCCCCAATCACACTCTCAGGTGAAGGACATCTCATTGGAGGCCACAGGAGCTTTGTGAAGCCAGCGGGACACAATACATGGAGAGAAGACCAACCAATCACTGTTGATGAGGGGAGTGGAACCTCAACCCAGCACGTTATCGTGATAGAGGTTAGTGTAATAGTATTACATCAAAATTACAGTACATCAAATGTGGCCAGTTTATTTCAGAAAGGCTCCCCGCAGCTATTCACTTGCTTACATATATATCCTCATTTATCTGCCATAGGGGAGCTTGTGAGACATTATCTAATTCAACTTATATGCACCCGTAATAACCTCTTCTTGTGTCAGTCGGCAGATGCTGCAGGTCCTGGGGTTAAGCAGGAGAGGTCTGATGGAGAGGAGGACCCATGGCACAGCAGAGACATCCTGACTGGAACGGCTGGAGTGCCCCCTGTAGCCAGGGAGGACCKCGCCACAGTGCAGCCCAGGACCCAACGCAGCATCACGGAGGTCAGAGACAGACACAAGTCAGAGACAGACACAGAGACTTTAACTGTAACGCAAAGGCTTTTACCCACAGGCTCTGACCACAGATCAGACCCAGAGAGACTGGGCTGTCTTCCTGCTCCCCGCTCAGAGTATTTACTTTACAGTAACCCGAGCCCGAGGACGGTTCCTTCCCATCAGGATGCATTAGAGACTGGTAATGATTTGTCTTGTTCTTCTACTACAGAGARSGACCCTGGCAACATATCCTTGGGTTTAGAGACACAGACCGATCTGTCTAGAGGGGACTGGAACCGGTACAGTAGTAGTGTATACTCTGAAGGGTGCCTAGATAAGAAAGGTGAGGGTCTCGTCGTAGATGAAGTGACTGTGAAAGTGGAGAGTGAAGCTCCTCCCACATGGAATGCAGATAGTCACCTAGGACACGGACTCTCACAGGGCAGTGATTTCTTAGATTACAGGGAAAGCTTAGAGACTAATCCAAATGTCACAAACCACTCTCCTTTACACACACTCGGAGATTACAAGCCAGTGTCCACTTCGATGGGGCCTTCCAATTCACATGGACGCTGCCTTTTCGATCAGGTATTGAACTCAAATGACAGGGTTAGAACCCAGGCTCCGGGAGAGCGATCCACATCAGGCAATAGRAAAGAGAAACGGTTCCTCTGTATGTTCTGTAACAAAGGCTTCAGCTGCCCCCAGAAAGTGGAGATCCACCAGAGGGTCCACACAGGGGAYAAACCCTTCAGTTGCACCCAGTGTCACATGTGCTTCGCCCAGGGTGGTGACCTGAAGAGGCACCATAGAGTCCACACAGGGGAGAAACCCTTCAGCTGCCCCCAGTGTGAGAAGAGGTTCTCCCGCCAGCACCATCTGAAGATGCACCTGAAGGTCCACACGGGAGAGAGGCCGTTCGCCTGTGCACACTGCGAGAAGAGGTACTCGGAGAAGAGCTACCTCAGGATACACCAGCAGAAAAACCATTCCACTCTATAACATAGACCGTAACCATTCCACTTGATAGCGTCTGATGTTTAGATAAAACCCTACTTTAACCCCTTACACTTGTGACAATTGGCCAATATGGATAGGGCTAAATTGAAATGTTTCTTACAGAAGAACTAGGGATTGCATAACCATGGTAGCAATCAAAAGGGAACAGTTTGGAGATTATGGGAAAATTATTAGACTATGGGTGGGGACACAACAGTTCTCCTGATACAACACTGCATCCAAACATTACACTGTTGATTTTATGCACATTTTACATTTACTGTACTTTGCCGCATTTGTTCAAAACAAAATCAGAACATACTCTGGATACTTTCAGTAACAAAATAAGAATATTCCTGGAAAATGTGGGGTTGGTGCAACATAAGACAAAAAAATGACCAGGGTTTGAGTGAGAGGACTAACTGGTGTTTCCAAGTGGCAACACACCTCTCCAAAGTGTACACAGTTATTAAGTAATTTCAATGCACTTTTATGACTTAAGGAAGTGTCTTCAACTTTAAGGTGATATTTATTTATTTATTTTAGCTCTCCTAGCTGTGCCGTTGAGGAACTAGAGCAATCACACTTGTTTATTATTTATTTATTTATTTATCCGTTATTTTACCAGGTAAGTTGACTGAGAACACGTTCTCATTTACAGCAACGACCTGGGGAATGGTTACAGGGGAGAATGAGCCAATCGTAAACTGGGGATTATTAGGTGACCGTGATGGTTTGCGGGCCAGATTGGGAATTTAGCCAGGACACCGGGGTTAACACCCCCTACTCTTACGATAAGTGCCATGTGATCTTGAATGACCTCGGAGTCAGGACACCCGTTTAACGTCCCATCCGAAAGACAGCACCCTACACGGCAGTGTTCCCAATCACTGCCCTGGGGCATTGGGATATTTTTTAGACCAGAGGAAAGAGTGCATCCTACTGGCCCTCCAACACTACTTCCAGCAGCATCTGGTCTCCCATCCAGGGACTGACCAGGACCTGTAGTGGTTTTGTTTGGAACACAGCCTGGCATCCCCGCCTTTACACAATTACTGTTTAAGAAATCCAAAAAGGTCCATTATAACTCACAATCTGGGCCAGGTGTTCATAATTTGAAACCTTGCTCTATTGCCAACATCAATTATAAAAGCTAAATTATAAAATACGATCTTACAGAGTGTTAGGTTTCACAAGGCAATTCACAGAAGCAGATCATACTTTTGGTACGCATAGAATGGAGTCATAAGTAAATTCAAATGCGTGGTCCGCGYCCAAAAAAATCACAATACAACAAACGGGCTCATTCTGTTCATAACAACTCAGGGTATAACCCCATGCCATCTTGTATCTAGGGCTGTTGCAGTGACTATATTACCGCCACACCAGC
Organism: Salvelinus sp. IW2-2015; assembly: GCF_002910315.2. NCBI lineage: Eukaryota > Metazoa > Chordata > Actinopteri > Salmoniformes > Salmonidae > Salvelinus > Salvelinus sp. IW2-2015. The sequence goes on from NC_036853.1 coordinate 46,599,264, forward strand.
AGTCATGAGTCATGACCGCAGTAAAATGCCACTTGTCATGGTAATCTCCTTTTATGCACTCTGGACATGCTTTGGTAGTACCCAATTTGCTAATGACCATCAGGTCCTAATGACCTGGTACTCSGGGCTCTATTGTCCCTCACCCACTCTGACAGCAATGCAAATGCAACGGAAAATCACGTCAAACACTGATCATCAAAACAGAACGTCTATAGTACGTTTAAAACTCACCTGACTGATAATCAAAATTGAAGAAAGAAGTTCAACAGCAGGTTGAAGCAGTGTGAAACATGGTTGTTGTGGATGTTGTTTTAAATCCTAACACAACGACATGGACAGCACTTCCTACGGTGATGATTAAATCAAAACACCATAGAGTTTATGCGCCTAAACCCCCCCACACAAAAAAAATAAATACAACTGAATTAAAATTATGATTGTGCCTTTGTCCTACCGCATATTACGCATGGCAGAAAAACATCAAACAAAACTGATTTAAGATGTCGTTGGTACATAATTGGTCTAGTTAGCCTATACTCCAAAATTAAACAAATTCGAGTAATCGCCTCGGAGTGTGGACTGTATTATAGATGGACTGGTGACCTTATGCTACGCTCCTATTTGTATATCCATGAGTCGAGGAGAGAATGTTTTAGTCCTAGGCGATGCTGTTGGTTCATTGTGCAGTGAGGCTTACAAGTTAGCTTACATTTATAGTGTATTTGATTTTGCATAGCCTAGTAATAGGGACATTTTTTATTTATTTTTTATAAATAATTGCGTCACACATGATCTTTTAGCTATACAGAATATCTCGCCGCCACGCGTTTCCATCTCGTCCTCGCTCTCCTTTATTCYTTTTTTCGAGCGCGCAGACGGGCTGTCAACAGTTTAGTGAAATATGTTGCATTGCGAAAACATGTTACTATCGCTGATCCCGAACGGATTTCAGTTGGTTTACCAAATTAAGCGCTGGMTAGCTGCAGGAACACGGTTGGAGCGGACCCGAAGTAGCCTACAAAACGGACCCGTGGGAAAGCGCGCGGCCTCCATTTGCTATTCGAGTGCCTAAAGATGAATTATTTTTTTCTCTGCCGCTGTTCCTGCCCGTTTGATAATGGGCCATTCTAAATCGACATTCTACATATTAGTAAAGATGAGATTAATTTCCGAATAGTCTAATGAGTGAAAATATGATCACTTGATGAGATAACAGCTGTGCAGCCTGAGGCAACAGGAGCACAATCTTTTTTTGTTGTTGCTACTTTCTCAAATCATCTATCCTATAGTCCCACCATGCAGCCCATATATATGTTTTGCTTTATAAGGTATTTGTTGCCAAGTAACTCAAACTAGCATATAGGACCTGTTTCAAATGCTAACTTTTACGCTCAACATAGCCACTTCATCTGCGCGGTCGCTCAGTAATGGGAAAAATATCCTTTCTATTTTATTCAGCTGAGTTCAATTATATTATTCTTACTATGAAATAAAATGTCACGGGACATATACTGTCAGCCAAATGAACAAGAATACAGCCAATGTCATGGAGCATAGCCAGATAGCGTAGGCCTGAAATAAATGTTATTCATATCATGTTTATTTAGACCTGGTTAATATAAATAGATTTATTGTGAAGTTGTATATTCAATTGATTTATTATACTTTTTATTTTTTATTATGTAGATGTTCCAAAGTCCCGCATCAGCAGCTTGTATGGGCGGAGGCCTGGACATGCTAAACGTGTTTATGTTCATTAACGGTCAGTTACGGTGAGACCTAAAGTCTTTTGCATGACAATAACCGGCTGCCAACATTTCATGACCACAGCCCTCTTAGTTTTCAGCATTTCCCTCAATTTACATTCCCCTCACTCAGACAATAAAAACATTAGCAAAAGTTGCCCAATTAGCAGGAGGGACAGAGGCATCTTCTTGTCATGTGATGCTCAAGTTCAGAACGTCTGTCAGTCAAAACCCATCCAGCGCTGAGACCCTGAGCTCTGACGTCATGTATAGCATGTTACTGTACAGCCACTTTGTTCCAATTTAAGTGCTTATCAGTGTCAAAATCTGCCATTTTCAACCCGGGTAYGAGTGTAAAGGGTTAAAGAAAAACAATGAACAGAAACAAAAAAACATTGTCAACAGAAAAGATCCACGGATGCATTTGGAATAACGAGAGTAARATATTTCATTGTTGAATATTCCTGAGTAGAATATTGCCTCCAGACATTGTGATATACACTGAGTATACCAAACAGTACGAACACCTTCCCACAGTTGTGTCAAGTTGCCTGGTGTACCTTTGAGTGGTGGACCATTCCTGATGTACACYGGAAACTGTTGAGCATGAAAAACCCAGCAGCGGTGCACCTGGCACCTACGACCCAGTTCAAAGGCACTTAAATCTTTTGTCTTGCCCATTCACCCTCTGAATGGCACACATACACAATCCATGTCTCAGTTGTCTCAAGACTTCTTTAACCTGCCTCCTCTCCTTCATCTACACTGGATAATGTGGATTTATCAAGTGACAAAAATAAAGGATCATAGCTTTCACCTGGGTTCATTTCGTCAGTCTATGTCATTGAYAAAGTTCTGAATGTTTTGTACACTCAGTGTATGAGGCATATATAAGCCTAAAAAGTCTGTTKCATATTGTGGTTGTACTGTGTAGGATATATGATATTCACTACTTCCATTCATTACTTCCATTGACCTACTTCATTTTTTCCCAAGACACTTTTAATGAGATTTAATGTAGTTTATCAAGTTAATGCAGATTTCTTTGTTGTGTATGTGTGGTTTTCATYTGGTGTATTTAAAACTTGTTTATGTTTAATAAACACAAAATGGGACTTTTCATTCTAAGACTTTCATTGAGACTCTTTRAGTATACATCACATCTGATCTCACCCTATTCTGCATACTCCTGACAGCACGTTATAACCAATATACACTTACTAAATATACCTACACACACCTACTGTACACATCATAGTTTAGTCAGGTTTGTCTAATGATGACTTATCATAGCCAACTTATTTTTTTACCAACAACATATTTATGTCTACRGTGATAATAATGCAATTTAAAATCACAGGACCAGACGAAACAGGATGGATAAAAAGAGGAGTATGGGGTAGAGGGTATGGTTTAGGGTATGGGTTTAGGTTGGGCGGACACAGGGGAACTAGGAAGGCACAAAAGGGGAGGGGGATGACAGAGTCAATCAGGGACGCTAGGCTTAACAACAATGAAGTCATTCTGTAACTACAGTATAGGACTCKAATGTAGTGGGGATGGGTAAACACTCCATGTTGAAAGTGTGTTTATTATCTGTGTGTACGTACCTGAGGGAGTGTATGTCTGTGTAATCTGTATCACCTGTCTCTTCRAGGAGGAGGGTCCAGAGGTGCTGTTGGTGAAGGAGGAGGGGTGTGAGGAGGGTCTGGGGAACCCTGAGGGGACCATGGTCATAGAGGACAACCAGACTACACCTCCTGAACCCACAGAGGAACCAGCTGAGCAGCACAGGACCACACACAGTCTCACTGAGGTGAGCCTTTGAATTATCAAACCATTAAAGAGTGTCAAGTAATCAAATCAACAAACATGTTTGCATAGTACTCATAGCAATCCCTCATTGTCCAATCAGAAGATGCTCCATAGCAGGGTGCTCATATCAGATTTCTTGATCCAACATCCTCTCACTCTGTATCTCTTACAGTCAGTAGACATGGAGGATGGGAAGCCTGATCTGCTGCTGGTCAAAGAGGAGACCATAGAAGATGGATCAGAGAACATTGATCTGCTGAGTGGACTAAAGATGGGGGAGCAAGGTAAGGGAGAAATACATATAGCCTTCATACAGTAATAGATCTTCAATGTGAATAGTGTTGCACCTGGCTTTTATTTCCTTTAAATGCAAAAAAACGAATTATAATATATTTACTTCACCAGGTAATTAAACTCAAGCAAAAATGTAATGTGTAGAGGTTTCTGACATGTTTGTGAAGTCTATTTTGTAACCTCTTCCTGCAGGTGGTTGGCTGGAGGCTAACAGAGGAGACTGGGTGACCATCTTGGATACCCAGACAGGTGCAACCAAGGGCTCAGGTGACAACATCACTGAGCAGACCAGGACCAGAGGCGACATAGTGGAGGTCAGTGGATGGGACAGCGTCCTCACCTCTGGGCTGGGGAACAACACTGTTAACCACAACCAGAAACAAACAGTCGAACACAAAACAACATCTGAACTTAGTCTCCATGACAACAGACTGGCTGAAACCAGGCGTAGATTTGGTCTGCGGGGACGGGGAGGTGTCAGTATGCAGCAGGAGAGAACAGACACAGACTCTACTAGCGATGCTCCGTCCTGTTCCTATAGTTGTGATTCAGAAAGACTGATGGTGCCTCAGGTTAACCCTCTAAGAGGTGCTGCCTTCAGCCTGCCTTCAAAAGGATCTATCAACTGGAAGATGGACCCTGCGGCAACACAGACACTCCCTGGCCTTRGTCCTCCTCACACTCTCCTAATGTTAAACCAGACCTCAGACAATGTCAGTGCCTCAACACTAAATGGCTACACAAGCCCACTGACAAATTACAGTAGTAGAGACGCTATCAGTAAAGGTGGCAGCGCCATAGAGAAGCGYTTCCCGTGTTCYTTCTGTGGGAAAGCCTTCAGTTTCCCCAAACAGGTGGAGATTCACCAGAGGATTCACACAGGGGAGAAACCATTCAGCTGCCACCTATGCCAGGTCAGTTTCTCCCACTCGTCCAGTCTGAAGAGGCACCAGAGGGTCCACACAGGGGTGAAACCCTTCAGCTGTACCCAGTGTCACATGCGCTTCGCCCAGGCTGGTGACCTGAKAAGGCACCAGAGGGTCCACACAGGGGAGAAACCATACAGCTGTACCCAGTGTGAGAAGAGGTTCTCCCACCAGCACAAGCTGAAGATGCACCTGAAGGTCCACACGGTAGAAATGCTGTTTGCCTGTACGCACTGCGGGAAGAGGTTTTCAGAGAAGAGCTACCTCAGGATACACCAGCAGAAACACCATAACATAGAATTTATCCTTTCCACTCGTTAGACCTTTAGATCGAATCCTGCATTAAAGACAAAGATACATTTRCATTGTCAGCAGAAAATAGCCACAGATGCATTTGGAATCACAAGAGTAACAGATTTCAGTGTTYAARATTCCTGGGTAGAATATTGCATCCAGACATTGTGTGATATATAAGGCATATATAAGCCTAACGAGTCTGTTTCAGATTGTGTTTGTACTGTGTAGGCTATATGATGTTCACAAATGCCTATTTCATTACTTCCATTCAACTATTAAATGTTTTTCCCAAGACACTTTTTAATGAGAAAATTAATCAAGTTCATGAAGTTTATGCAGATTTAGTTGAGACGTGTGGTTTTCATATGGTGTATTTAACATAAATAAACAAACTGGGACTTTTCATTCTAAGACTTTCATTGAGACTCTTTAGTATACATCACATCTGATCTCACCCTATTCTGCATACACTGATAGCGCTTCATTACCATTATACACTTACTATACTAAATATACCCACACACTAACTAACACCWACTGTACACATCAAAATAGTTTAGTCAGGTTTGTCTGATGATGACTTTTGACTTATCAMAGCTGACTTGTTTTTACCCACAACTGACTTGGTTTTACCCACCATGATGGGTTTAACAACAATGAAGTCATTCTGTAACTACAGTATAGGACTCAAACATAGTGGGGATGGGTAAACACTCCATGTTGAACGTGTATTTATCTGTGTGTACGTACCCAAAGGAGTGTACAAATACATTTTTTATTTGTCACATGCGCCGAATACAACAGGTGTAGTAGACCTTACAGTGAAATGCTTACTTACAAGCCCTTAACCAACAATGCAGTTAAGAAAAACAAGTGTTTTGTAAAAAATTGATAAATAKGAAATAAAAGTAGKAAATAATTAAAGAGCAGCAGTAAATAACAATAGCGAGGCTATATACAGGGGGTACCGGTACAGAGGCAGTGTGTGTGGGCACCGGTTAGTCYAGGTAATATGTACATGTAGGTAGAGTTAAAGGGATTACGCATAGATAATATACAGAGTATCAGCAGCGTAGAAAAGTCTATGACTAGGGTGGCTGGAGTCTGACAATTTTTAGGGCCTTCCTCTGACACTGCCTGGTATAGAGGTCCTGGATGGCAGGTAGATTGGCCCCGGTGATGTACTGGYCTGTACGCACTAGTGCCTTGCGGTCGGAGGCTGAGCAGTTGCCATACCAGGCAGTGATGCAACCAGTCAGAATGCTCTCGATGGTGTAGCTGTAGAACTTTTTGAGGATCTCGGGACCCATGCCAAATCTTTTCAGTGTCCTGAGGGGGAATAGGACTTGTCGTGCCCTCTTCACGACTGTCTTGGTATGTTTGGACCATGATAGTTTGTTGGTGATATGGACACCAAGGAACTTGAAGCTCTCAACCTGCTCCACTACAGCCACGTCGATGAGAATTAGGGCCTGCTCGGTCCTCCTTTTCCTGTAGTCCACAATCATCTCCTTTGTCTTMATCACGTTGAGGGAGAGGTTGTTGTCCTGGCACCACACGACCAGGTCTCTGACCTCCTCCCTATAGGCTGTCTCACTGTTGTGTCATCAGCAAACGTAATATGATTGTGTTGGAGTCGTGCCTGGCCATGCAGTCATGAGTGAACAGGGAGTACAGGAGGGGACTGAGCACGCACCCCTGAGTGGCCCCCGTGTTGAGGATCAGTGTGGCGGATGTGTTGTTACCTACCCTTACCACCTGGGGCCTGGGGGCGGCCCGTCAGGAAGTCCAGGATCCAGTTACAGAAGGAGGTGTTTAGTCCCAGGGTCCTTAGCTTKGTGATGAGCTTTGAGGGTACTATGGTGTTGAACGCTGAGCTGTAGTCAATGAATAGCATTCTCACATAGATGTTCCTTTTGTTCAGGTGGGAAAGGGCAGTGTGGAGTGCAATAGAGATTGATGCTCTCATGCATGTTACAGTGTTACTTGCCTCAAAGTGAGCATAGAAGTACTTTAGCTTGTCTTGTAGGCTCATGTCACTGGGCAATGAGTAATTCTGAGTATACCAAACATTAAAACAACTTCCTAATATTGAGTTGCACCCCCCCTTTTGCCCTCAGAACAGCCTCAATTTGTCGGGGCATGGACTCTACAAGGTGTTGAAAGCGTTCCACAGGGATGCTGGCCCATGTCGACTCCAATGCTTCCCTCATTTGTGTCAAGTTGGGTGGATGTCCTTTGGGTTGTAGACACTTCTTGATACACACAGGAAACTGATGAGTGTGAAAAACCCAGCAGCGTTGCAGTTCTTGAGACAAACCGGTGTGCCTGGCACCTACTACCATACTCCGTTCAAAGGCACTTAAGTATTTTGTCTTGCRCATTCACACTCTGAATGGCAAACATACACAATACATGTCTCAAGGCTTGAAAATCCTTCTTTAACCTGTCTCCTCCCCTTCATCTACACTGATTGAAGTGGATTTAACAAGTGACATCAATAAGGGATCATAGCTTTCACCTGGATTCACCTGGTCAGTCTGTCATGGAAAGAGCAGGTGTTCTTAATGTTTTGTAAACTCAGTGTATGTCTATCACCTGTGTCTTCCACCTGTGCTTCTGGTGAAGGAGGAGGGTCTGGGGAACCCTGAGGGGAACATGGTCATGGAGGACAACCAGACTACACCTCCTCCTGAACCCACAGAGTAACCAGCTGAGCAGCACAGGACCTCACACAGTCTCACTGAGGTGAGCCAACTGTAAACTACTGTCTGAATGGTATTAGGTCAGGGCTCGTATCCACAAAGCCTCTCAGAGTAGGAGTGCTGATCTAGGATCAGTTTGGCCTTTTAGATCAAAATGAATAAAGATTATATGTAAAGATCCTAAATCAAATTTTATTGGTCACATACACATGGTTAGCAGATGTTAATGCGAGTGTAGCGAAATGCTTGTGCTTGTAGTTCTGACCGTGCAGTAATACCTAACAAGCAATCGAACAATTTCAAAACAACTACCTTATACACACAAGTGTAAAGGAATGATTAAGAATATGTACATATAAATATATGGATGAGCGAGGGCTGAACGCCATAGGCAAGATGCAGTAGATGGTATAGAGTACAGTATATACAAATGAGATGAGTAATGTAGGGTATGTAAACATTATATCAAGTMGCATTGTTTAAAGTGACTAGTGATACATTTATTACATCCCGTTTTTAATTATTAAAGTGGCTAGAGATTGAGTCAGTATGTTGGCAGCAGCCACTCAATGTTAGTGATGGCTGTTTAACAGTCTGATGGCCTTGAGATAGAAGCTGTTTTTCAGTCTCTCGGTCCCAGCTTTGATGCACCTGTACTGACCTCGCCTTCTGGATGATAGCGGGGGGGAACAGGCAGTGGCTCGGGTGGTTGTTGATCTTTTTGGCCTTACTGTGACATCAGGTGCTGTAGGTGTCCTGGAGGGCAGGTAGTTTGCCCCTGGTGATGCGTTGTGCAGACCGCACTACCCTCTGGAGAACCTTGCAGTTGTGGGCGGAGCAGTTGCCGTAACAGGCGGTGATACAGCCCGACAGGATGCTCTCCATTGTGCATCTGTAAAAGTTTGTGAGTGTTTTTGGTGACAAGCCAAATTTCTTCAGCCTCCTGAGGTTGAAGAGGTGCTATTGCGCCTTCTTCACCACGCTGTTTGTGTGGGTGGACCATTTCAGTTTGTTCGTTATGTGTACGCCGAGGAACTTAAAACTTTCCAGCTTCTCCACTACTGTCCCGTCGATGTGGATAGGTGGGTGCTCCCTCTGCTGTTTCCTGAAGTCCACGATCATCTTCTTTGTTTTGTTGACGTTGAGTGTGAGTTTATTTTCCTGACACCACACTCCGAGGGCCCTCACCTCCTCCCTGTAGGCCGTCTCGTCGTTGTTGGTAATCAAGCTCATGTAGTTGTCGTCTGCAAACTGATGATTGAGTGGAGCCGCGATGGCCACGCCGTCATGGATGGAACAGGCGAGTACAGGAGAGGGCTGAGAACGCACCTTATGGGTGTCCCAGTGTTGAGTCAACGGGGTGAGATGTTATTCCTACCCTCACACCTGGGGGCGCCCGTCAGAAAGTCCAGGACCAGTGCACAGGCGGGGTCAAGACCCAGGGTCTCGAGCTTAATGACGAGTTTGGAGGGCACTATGGTGTTAAATGCTGAGCTGTAATCGATTGAACAGCATCTACTCTTAGACGCTTTGTGGATAAGGGCCGCGTCTTGACTCAATTTTTTATGTGTTTTAAGTTTTTGTTGGGGACCTCGCTTAGAAATATCAACATCAAAGGATAGTTTGGGATTCTGGCAATGGATCATTTATCCACTTCCCGAGTCAGAATAACTCTGGTAACATTTTTACATCTCTACATCCAGTATGCAGGAAGTTGGAGGTAAATTCACAAGGCCAATGCTAACTATACTGAACAAAAATATAAACGGATATTTCAACTGTTTTGAGTTACAGTTCATATAATGAAATAGTAAATTTAAGTTAATTCTTAGACCCTAATCTATGGATTTCACATGAAATGGGCAGGAGTGCAGCAATGGTGGGTTAGGAGGCATAGGCCCACCCACTACCAGGCCTAGCCAATCAGAATGAGTTTTTATCCACAAAAGCGCTTTATTACAGACATTGTGTTGGTGTGACAAAACTGCACATATTTAAATGGCCTTATTACAGTGCATTCAGACCTTTCACATTTTTGTTACATTACAGCTTATTCTAAAATGGATTTTCAAAAAATTTTCCCCTCATCAATCTACCACCCAGATACCAATAATGACAAAGCAAAAACAGGTTTTTAGAGATTTTTGCTCTATGTATACCTTATTTAGATAAGTATTCATCCCTTTTGCTATTGATACTCGAATTGAGCTCAGGTAGTCCTGTTTCCATTGATCATCCTTGAGATGTTTCTACAACTGTGAGTTGGAGTCCACCTGTGGTAAATTCAATTTATTGGATCAGTGATTTGGAAAGGCACACACCTGTCTATATATATATATATATATAGTAGTCCCACAGTTGACAGTGCATTGTCAGAGCAAAAACCCAAACCATGAGGTTTGAAGGAATGTGTCCTTAGAGCTCCGAGACAGGATTTTGCAGAGGCACGATCTGGGAAGGGTACAAAAAATGGTCTAGCTTGAAGGTCCTCATGACACATGTGATTCATTTCTTAAATGGAATAAGTTTTGAACACCAAGACTCTTCCTAGAGCTGGCACCCGGCCAAACTGAGCAATCGGGGGAGAAGTGCCTTGGTCAGGGAGTGACCAAGAACCCGATGGTCACTCTGACAGAGCTCCAGAGTTCCTCTGTGGAGATGGGAGAAACTTCCAGAAGGACAACCATCTCTGCCAGCATTCCACCAATCAAGGTCTTTTATTGTAGAGTGGCCAGACGGAAGCCACTCCTCAAGTAAGGCACATGACAGCCCGCTTGGAGTTTGCCAAACGGCCCCTAAAGGACTCTCAGGCCATGAGAAACAAGATTCTCTGGTCTGATGTAACAAGATTGAACTCTTTGGCCTGAACTTTTCCTACATTTTGTTACATTACAGCCTTATTCGAAAATAACTGCTATATAAAACAACAGTTATTTTTTTGTGTGGAACGAACAGCTGACTGAAGACGGAATTAGGGATTTTCGAATCGGACTTCTCTGTGGCCGTGTATGAAAATGGTCTTTCTGGGCCAGGTGTCAGTTACTACAGTACCAAGCAATTCATATCTTGCAGTAAAATTACTTTATCTTCGAGAAGACAGGTTAAATGTAAAAAAAAAAGTGTGTAATGTTCTCTTACTTAGAAAACAGTCCGGCTTCATAACAGGCTAGAAATATCCAAAACAACTAACAATACACTGAATTCATACATTTTCAGTAATTTATAACACAATACCACAACATATTTTTTTTCAATCTGGTAGATAAACTCAGTAACGTATTCAATCATTTTGCTGTGTATTTCGGATGCCAATAGAATGTACCAGAGGCCTCCAAAATAGAGCTTGTTTGMRAAAAAGTTCTTAGCCKGGGGGATCCTGACTGGCTACTTTTTCTATTTAGCTGGCTACTCCATGTGCTTGTGGAAAAAACTGAGCCCTACCATGGACGTACGGTGTCGGTCAGTGCTCAGTGAGTGAGGATGCTTGTCACAGTAACTGGAAAGAGGGTAGGTGGTAGGAGACAGGAGAGGAGACATTAACTGGAGAGAGAGGCAGAGAGAGAGGGAGTGTGAGGGGTTGTCCAGATTGTTTTGCTTTAACCACCAGATAACAGAAAGATGATCTGAACATAACAGTYTGCCAGTGGAAGGAAGGACAATAGCAGGTGACCCAACTGTGGTTTGTGACWACTATCATTTCCCATTGTCGCTAAGTCAATCGCAGTAATTCCGTTACCAATTTGGTAACAGAATTGCGAGTTTCAATCCCCTAATAATTCATAAACAAACTTGATATCAGTAAAAATAATAACTAATTGGTAGGTCTACCATGACATGTTACCTCTGACCTGTTGTTATCCTTCTTCCTCATGAGCGTAAACTGTGTTAGAAGAGTTTCTACTTCCTGAGTCACCTTATCCGATATGAGTGTCCACAACGGGGAGAAATCATAGCAGTGTGTCTTCAGATGTACGCAAGGAATATCTGGAAAACACACTGTTAGCGGACATAGTTATAATTGTGCAAATGTCTTGGGTAAAGGGTAATTAACCACGATACCCCTCATTAACTCTTTTTAACTGTTCATTTGAAACAGACTTGTTGTAAACTATTGTTCGCGAGAGGCAGTACCAAGGCTAGAACGAGGTCAGTTGAATATTTTTAACCTTCTTGATGTGGATGTAACACTGATCAAAATATAAACGCAAATGATAAAATGTTGCGTTCCCGTGTTTTTATGCTGAAATAAAATATCCTAGGAAATTTTCCATATGCACAAAAAACGGGATTTCTACTAAAATTTTGTGCCACAAATGTTTACTCCGCATTAGGAGCAATTATCTACCCCTTTGCCCAATATAATCCATCCACCTTTGATCAGTGGTGTGGCGATTCAAGAAGCTGATGAAACGCAGCATCCAATCATTACACAGGTGCACCTTACGCCCTGGGGACAGATAAAAAAGCACTCTAAAATGTGCAGTTTTGTCACAACAACACAATGCCACAAGGAAAGTCTCAGTTTTTGAGGGAGGCTACAATAGCATTGCTGACTGCGGAATTGTCCACCAGAGCTGTGTCACAGATAATTTTAGTGGTTAATTTTGTCTGCGTCATGAGCATCCTCCAATGTCGTTTTGAGGAATTTGGCAGTACATCAACCGGCCTCAGCAGCCAAGACCACGTGTAACCAGCTCCAGCCCAGGACCTCCCACATCCGGCTTCTTTCAACCTTGCGATTTGTTCTGAGACGAGTTATCCGGACAGCTGATTGAAATGTGGGTTTGCACAACCTTAAAAATGCTTTGCACACAACTGTTCAGAAACAGGTCTCAGGGAAAGCTCATCTGTGTGCTTGTTGTCCTCACCAGTGGTCTTGGACGGCTAGACTGCAGTTTGGCATCTGTAACCGATCTTCAGTGGACAAATAACAATCACCTTCGATGAAACAACTGCACGCTGGAAAACTGTACTCTTCACAATGAATCCCTGGTTTCAACTGTCCCGAGACAGATTGGCCCGTCAGCGTCGTGTGCGGTTGCCCCCAATTCGGTGGCGGTGGTCGTTATGTTATGGCAGTCATAAGCTATCAAGACAACAACATCAATATGCATTTTTTAATCTATGGCAATATTTAGACATCGCGACGAGATCCTTGAGGCCCATTGTCATGCTATTTTCATCCCCACCATCACTGCATGTTTCAGGTCATTGAATGCAATGAACCTGCTGTCGTCAAGGATCTGTACCACATTTCTGGAACTGAAAATGTCCCAGTTCTTCCATTGGCCCTGCTATTACGTCCACCAGAGCATGTTGCCCATTGAGCATTGTTGGAGATGCTTCTGGGATCAACGCGTAATATGTCAGCGTGTTCCAGTTCCTGCCAATAGGTGCAGCACATATCGCCACAGCCATTGAAGAGGAGGTGGACAACATTCCACAGTTCCACAATTCAACTGCCTGATCAACTCTATGGGAAAGGAGATGCGTTGCGCTAATCTGAACAGAGTAGTCACACCTATAGGGATATGCGTTGACGTGTGTGTTCTATCTCTTGTGAACCACCATTGGGCTCAGTGTACTAACTTTTGACATCGTCCTCGTTCTCTTATTGAATGGGTATCTTGAGAATGTGAACTCAATAGATCCATCTGTAATTCCTCGATTCATGTTACAGTGGGGCAAGCCCAATAGAGTAGGATCGGACAGGTTCTTGTTGGATGTAACCGAATTCAAGGTAGTGTTGTGATTTTTATTTCCATGACTGATTTCCGTTTATAAATGAGTGACAGTTGGTAACTGGTTCTGTCTTTTTTCTCATGTATTTTTAGTCTTATATTCAAGGTTCTGTTTTGTTATGTGGTAATGTGATAATCAGTTATTATTATTAATGTAAGTTATATGTGTGCAACCTCTTATTCTTACGTACACCCTCGTCTTACTTTCTAAACAAATTGCGTCTCTATTGCGTGAAAAGATACTGGAGCGCTTGGGGATGATATTTGGATTCCTGTAATTGATTTAATAAGCAAGTACCGCATTTTATAAAGGTGTAAAGTGAGGCTTGCATACCTTTTTAATTAACCACACCCTTTGCCCGCGTTCCACCTGTCTATGTCATTCATGAACTGACTGCAAAACAGCAATAAGATCTCGATAATATTGACGAATTAAGTTTAACAAATTTGACATTTGGAGTGGTCCATAGGAGAATATAAAATGAGAAAAAATCCCAAATTAGCGTGTGACTTTGTATCTGTTTTAAATATAATCACCAATAAGAATAAAAAGTATCTAAGTGGTCGAAGGAGCCCTGCTCTGTGTGGTACAGGGTAGGCTCAGTGTATAAAAAGGCCCGGTACTCACGTTCTAGCAAATAATGATCCCGGTAGAAGTGTGGGGGAGTCGAGATTGAGAAGGGAGAAGATGGATGATGAGACGAGGAGAGCACGACGTTCTATAGCTTACTGCAAACATCTCTAAGAAAAATCAGGGTCGTAGGAGTACTAGATGGCATTCGGTGGATTGGATAATTGTGCATTTTTTTCTCTCTAGTGGCCAGGAGGATGATGATGCAACAGTGAACACATTCATATTTCTCAAAGTGTTCGCTTATGGAATTAATATGTGTGGTGAAGAGTATTTGCAGTTTAAGCCAATGTTGTGCTCTCCTTTAAGAATATCAAAAGGAATTTATTTTCCAGCATAATGGGTATATGTGAACGCTCCACAGTGTTTGATTTGAATGTATTAGAGGGACGTAACCGTGATCAAAGGGTGAATTTGATTTATGCAGTACGCTTCCCTCCCCTTATTTGATTTTCGAGGTCTGCCGAAAGTTAGGATAGGCCGGACACAACTAAAGCCTCCCTTTACATGTGCTTAGAGTGTAGACGGTGTCCCTAACTTGTCTGAGAATGTTATCTTCTCCAATTCATCCCTGCTGATCTGCAACATGTCAGTAGGTGGCTGGTAATGCATCACTCAACAGCGGCTTGCGTTGATCGCAAACGCAGATGCTAGCGACAGCGCTTAAACGAAAGCGAAGGGTCACCACACAGAATAGATACTCCACGACCCACAAGCAATTTGGTGGCCGAAGAACGCTTTAGGAGTTGATTATGTATAATGAGTATTTAGCCCAAGCTTGGTTTTTATTTGTAACAACCGTGTGAGCCAAGAAGTGTTGATCAGTCCTATGACCTAAAGTTTATAACTAGACCTGGCAATAGTGCAATAATGCGTACTTACCCCAGGAGTTATGTTACATTCGGCGGTTCGGGGGAAAGGGAGATACGTGTGGTATAAGGATCCCGACATCTGTTAGTTTAGGTGACTAACGTTAGCTACTGTGCTAACAAGTGGCTAGACGTGGTACTGTGTTTCTTCTCGACGCCAATCGCCTCCATTTAGGCGAAGGGCCTGCTAGCGAATGCAGCCGCTGGCAGAGGTCTGAAACTCGGTAGAGACGACTATGCAGTGGGTGTTTCGTTTGGGGAAATCCAGACACTGCAGAAGGAG
>NC_036853.1:46615119-46615680 GCF_002910315.2 Salvelinus sp. IW2-2015
CAGTTCCCGCCAATATCCAGCAACATCGCACAGCCATTGAAGAGGAGTGGGACAACATTCCACAGGCCACAATCAACTGCCTGATCAACTCTATGGGAAGGAGATGTGTTGCGCTTCATGAAGTGGTCACACCAGATACTGACTGGTTTTCTGAACAATTCCCTACTTTGTTRTAAAAGGTATCTGTGACCAARAGATGCATCTGTATTCCCAGTCATGTGCAAGCCATAGATTAGGGCCTAATTTATTTATTTCAATTGACTGATTTCCTAATATGAAGTGTAACTCATATTTTTATTCAGTGTATATGGAATAAAGTAWTTATATTATTTTGTACTCTATTCTTACTAACACTCTGTTCTTTCTAAACAAATCTGCTCTCAGCTTAAAAGATACTGATCATAGGAGATTTGATGTAATGTAATAAGCAGTACCGCATTTCAAAGGACAGCACGCATACCTTTTTAATTTAACCACACCCTTTGCGCTATGCCGTCATGTCGCCAACCAATAAGATCCTTTCTATTAAGTAAAGCAGAGGCCAAGAGATTAATAAGAACA
>NC_036853.1:46622170-46639101 GCF_002910315.2 Salvelinus sp. IW2-2015
ACTGTTGATGAGGGGAGTGGGACCTCAAACCAGCACGTTATCGTGATAGAGGTTAGTGTAATAATATTACATCAAAATTACAGTACATCAAATGTGGCCAGTTTATTTCAGAAAGGCTCCCCTCAGCTATTCACTTGCTTACATGTASATCTTCATTTATCTGCCTGTGAGACTTCACTATGCCATTGTTATCCTGTTCAACTCATGTACCGGTAATAACCTCTTCTTGTGTCAGTCTGCAGATGCCGAGGCTGCAGGTCCTGGGGTCAAGCAGGAGAGGTCTGAAGGAGAGGAGGACCCACGGCACAGCAGAGACATCCCGGCTGGAGTGCCCCCTGTGGCCACAGAGGACCCCACCACCACCACCGCTGCGCAGTCCAGAACCCGATACAGCATCACGGAGGTCAGTGGAACGCCGAACGCCGTCCTCAAGTCAGAGACAGACACCYAGACTTTAACTGTAACACAAATGCTCTTACACACAGGATCTGACCGCAGGTCAGACCCAGAGAGACTGGGGCTTGGGAGACTGGGCTGTCCTCCTGCTCCCGGCTCAGAGTACTTATCGGTATTACACCAGAGCCAGAGGCCTGTTCATTCCCGTGGGGATGGTGATGGTGATGCGTTAGACYCTGGTGTTGATGATCCATCTTGTTCTTACAKWACAGAGATGGACCCTGGCAACATATCCTTGGGTTTAGAGACACAGACTGATTTGTTTAGAGGGGACTGGAACCGGCGCAGTAATAGTGTATACTCTGAAGGGTGCCTAGATAAGAAAGGGGAGGTTATAGTCATAGATGAGGTGACTGTGAAAGTGGAGGGTGACGCTCCTCTGACATGGAATGCAGACGAGACTCATTTAGGAGAAGGACACTCACAGTGCAGCACCAATGACTTCTTAGACTACAGGGAAAGCTTAGAGACAAATCTAAATGTCGCAACCCACTCCCCTTTACACAAACTCAGGGATCGCGACCCAGTGTCCATGTCGATTGCACCTTCCGATTCACAWGGCCATGTCCTTTTCGATCAGGTATTGAACTCAAACGACAGGGCTACAGCCCAGGCTCAGGGAGGGGCAGCCACATCAGGCAATAYTAAAGAGAAACGGTTCCTCTGCATGTTCTGTAAGAAAGGCTTCAGCTGCACCCAGAAGTTGGAGATCCACCAGAGGGTCCACACAGGGGAGAAACCATTTAGCTGTACCCAGTGTCACATGTGCTTCGCCCAGGCTGGCAACCTGAAGAGGCACCAAAGGGTCCACACAGGGGAGAAACCCTACAGCTGCCCCCAGTGTGAAAAGAGGTTCTCCCACCAGCACCAACTGAAGATGCACCTGAAGGTCCACACGGGAGAGAGGCCGTTTGCCTGTAATCACTGTGGGAAGAGGTTCTCGAAGAGAGCTACCTCAGGTACACCAAAAGGAAAAAAACCATGCCACTCAATAACATAGAAAGAAAGCCTATTCCACTTGATAGACGTAACAAAGGAAACAACAGTAGTGGGTCAATTGTGCAACAGCCACAAAGTAGAGGCTCAACCTTCGCTCTGCGGTTTTGGTACCGTACGTACCACGAAGCAGCGTGAAGTGCACAAATACTTTGAAGTGCACAGATACATGCACAGATACTTTGTGACTGTGAGAGCAATTCTTGCATCACGCTCATTTCAATTTCTGCAGCTGCTGCTTGTGGCAACCTCATAACGCTGAGTCTTCCTTTTAAGAAACGAAGGGTAAATTTCATTGTTGTCTCAGAAAAGATCCACAGATGCATTTGGGAATATAATGAGAGTAACAGATTTCAGTGTTGAAGTATTCCTGTGGGTAGAATATTGCATCCAACATGCGTGTGACATATAAGCATATATAAGCCTAAATGAGTCTTCCTCATCATAGTGTTTGTACTGTAGGCCTATATGATGTTCACAAAAACGCCTGTTCATTACCTCATTCCAAACTACTTCATTTTTTTGCCCAAGACACTTATGAGAAATGAATTGCAGCTTCATCAAGTTCATGCAGATTTCTAGTTGAGACGTGTGTATGTGTGGTTTTCATATGGTTGTATTTACAAACTTGTTTATGGTTAATAAACACCAAAATGGGACTTTTCATTCTAAGACTTTCATTGAGACTCTCTTGTATACATCACATCTGATCTCACCCTATTCTGCATACACCAACAGTTGCTTTATAACCAATATACACTTACTTAAAAAGGCTGTGACGGGTCATGGAATTTTGGATGAGGTAATTGGCCTGACACATTTTTTAAGGCAACTTTTTCTCCTCTCACCTTTGCTCCGACGCCATGTTCTGCATAGAAATAGAATGAATTAGAACAGGCGTCCCCATTCAAGTCAATGATGACTAATGACAACCCCATTCAAGTAGATGACGATATACAACCCATCAAGCAATGATCGTAATAGAACATGTTGCTTGTTTCAGCAAGGAGCTACAAAAGTGTCATTGCCTTGTTTAAGAGTCCATGTAACCAGCAGAAAGGACTCAACCACACGAATGCCCGACCGTCCCATCTTCAGTCCGCTGTTCGTCCACAATTTATATATATATATACACACACACACCTGAACAGAAATACAAACGCAAACATGTAAAGTGTTGGTCCCATGTTTCATGAGCTGAAATAAAAGATCCAGAATGTTCCATATCCACAAAAAAGCTTTTTCTCTAAAATGTCTGCACATCCCTGTTAGTGAGCTTCCTCCTTTTCCAAGATAATCCAATCACCACGACAGTTGTGGCCATATCAAGAAAGCTGATTAAACAGCATGCATCCTCTACACTGGTGCACCTTGTGCTGGGACAATAAAAAGGCACTCTAAAATGTGCAGTTTGGTACACAACACAATGCCCACAGATGGCTCAAGTTAGGGAGCATGCAATTGGCATGCTGACTGCAGGAATGTCCACCACCGCTGTTCCAGAAGCACTGAATGTTATTTCTCTACCCACGTTGGTTTAGAGAATTTGGAGTACGTCCAACGGCCTCACAACCGCAGACCCACTTGTATGGCTGTTGTGTGGCGAGCTGGTTGCTTGATGTCAACGTTTAACAGGAGTGCCCATGGTGACGTGGGGTGACATAGGCAGCCATACGCTACAGACAACGAAGACAATTGCATTTAGCCACACTTATTTATGTCCACCATGATGGGTTTAACAACAATGAAAGCATTCTGTAATTACCAGTATAGGACTCAGTAGTCGGGGATGGGTAAACACTCCATGTTGAACGTGTGTTTATTATCCATGTGTACGTACCTGAGGGTATCCTACGAACAGGTTTGAGGAGTAGTGAGTAACTTTGATCAACTCTTAGCTTCAACTCGCGGATAAACCAGTCACCTTTTAGTCAGGTACATTCTATGGCAACGACGATCTTCAGAACTAACCTGCTTCCGGCAGGCTAACTCAGGGCTAACTCCATTTATCCTGAATGAAGTGTCTGAGCTGCGAGTTGAGAAACAATTAATTCACGATTACCTCCCTCTCGCAAAGACTGCATCATCACCCCTTCATTTGAGTAAGAAGATTTAAATATTTTATAATCAAACGTTTTTTGCGTGTTAAAAAAGAGTAACATGTTAAAATACCTGTGACATTATTTAGTAATGACAGAATGCATTTGAAACTTCACAGCACAGTAAAACTTCTGTTGAAAAAAGGAAACGACGCATTAGACGCAAGTAATAAAATGACGACGGCACTTTCTAAAATCCACATTTCACACCATATCGTGCTGGATTTGCAGATAACATTTTCCTTCTTTGATTTTGGCATAAAATCTAATATGGCACTGACTTTCCCATGGATTGATGTTTTAACATTTCTCGATGAAGAGTTCGGCGTTCGACTAGCCATGAGCGACATTCACGTGCACTTACAAGCCTGCTAGAGTTAGCGCGCGCGGCATGGATGGAATGCGCAATATCCACGCGTCCGTAGTACTGATGAAGCCTGAGCTGGAATGTGAATCTGGTTAGCTTTAGAAAACCCTGAGTAGATCTAGCTGGCTTCGTATGATACACCTCTGAGGGAGTGTGATGTCTGGTTAATCTGCATCACTTGTCTCTTCCAGGATGAGGAGGATCCAGAAGTGCTGCTGGTGAAGGTGGAGGGGTTATGAGGCAGACGGTCGGAACCCTGAGAGGACCATGGTCATGGAGGACAACCAGACTACACCTCCTCCTGAACCCACAGAGGAACCAGCTGAGCAGCACAGGACCACACACAGTCTCACTGAGGTGAGCCCACTGAACTACTGTCTGAATGGTATTAGTTCAGGGCCTGTATCCACAAAGCCTCTCAGAGCAGGAGTGCCGATCTAGGATCAGTTTTACCTTTTAGATCGTAATGAATAAAGATTATGTAGACAGGTGGGGACCTGATCCTCGATCAGCACTACTCTGAGACTCTTTGTTGAGCCTGTATCCATAAAGCGTCTCCGTGTAGAAAATTGGTCGTACGTGCTAAGAGACATTTTACTCTTATGGGTAAAAATAAAAGCTATGCATGAAACCTCTCTAGTCATATGAATCCCACCCAGCCGACAAACATTTAGGACACCTCATGAGATGTCCTAACCAGTTAAGCGTTATCAGCAGGTGTCTTGATAATAGGAAAAGGCAGTGAGTCAAGGGTTCCTGCTCCATAGACAGGCAATTGCTTTAGAGTTGTTAATTTTGTTTGTTGATTTTTCTATATGATCAATCCATACATGATCMAGACTTACATGCAACAGTATCTCTTGTGCTTTTGACAATGATTTCACATGATATGCCTAAAGATGATTTAATTACCTACATTATGTTATTTCAAGTTATCCCTTTGGAGKTTAACATCAAYCTGCTCAAAAATATGCCTGAGCCTTTAATGGAGGGAGCACTTGTGTTTGATAGTGTCAATCACTCGAGACTGACACTTTTTTGGGCTAATTGAGAATTGAGATGATCAGAGCGCACTTGTATCCCAATTGGAACTAGTCAATATTCTAAAACCAGTGCTTAATTTGAGGAACAGGATCCGGCATCTCTCCGTTTTGGACTGTTTTGTTCCAGAACCTTGAAGAGGAGTGAGACAATATTCCACAAATCAATCAATCAACAGCCTGATCAACTCTATGCAAAGGAGATGTGTTGCAAAGTTTATTCATGCCAACATATTAAGCAAGAATTATGTCATGACTCTCCTGACAGTGGATCAAAGGACKCATCAGCTAGGCAAATGTTTGAAGATAGCCAGACCCCCTCTCTCCCACAGAAGAGGGGAAGGGGGGCTGTGCCGGTCTTGACACCTTAACACTGTCGTAAATTTAAGCAGGAGGGAACTTTCCCTCTCTGGCTTTCAGTATCCACCAAAGAAAGGCCTTTYTCCACAGAAGACCTTTTGGCCGCCGCCAAAAACTCGATTGGCCAAAGAGTGAACTTTGGAACAATAATCATAAGATAAGAATGGTCGGCGGGGATCTAAAGAATAATCATATTGTTTATTAGTTTGTGATGTCATTAAGGATGGTATAACAAAGTAACAGTAAATCTGAAAGTGTAAGCATTCTGTATCAACTTTACATCTAAATGTTGTATAAAATATATGATTACATATGAGAATACTTGTGAATATAGCAATGGGATTTTAGCCTTCTAAATGAGAATTGTTTTCATATAAACTTGTGCCCAGTCAGTAAGCACACCCAAGTGAGCACAGACATTGTGTCTGCGTGATGGAACGCCCCCTTTTTACCCGAGGATAAAAGCCTTGGTAACGAAATGTACATTATGCCGGGTTGTTGCTGGCGTGTAAAGTGGTCGGGAGCCTGAACCTGAATAATCAATCTTGAGACCAAGTAGACGGACGGTGAGCCGGACGTTACGAATGGTTGAAACTACCAGACCAGACAGCGTMGAGCYGTGGCTACACGGCTGAAAATGGTGAGACCAGTACATTGACGGGTTACTACTGGCGTGTAAAGTGGTRGGGAGCTGAACCCTGAATYATCAACCATTGAGACCAWAAGACGTGAGACCGTGGTCCACATGTTGAAATAGTTAGAAACTCTCAACCTAAACACAAGATGAGAAGATAACCTCCACTACGCGACCAGAAACATTCACAATCTGCAGCTGTGGCATGTAAAGGTGGTCCTAGACTTTGACTAAAGAACAAGGTTGGAAGGAAGAAACCCCATCCAGCCGATCTTGGTACATCTGAAGTATCTGTTCTAACAACCACTCCACTACCAGATAAGCTCTACAAAGGACATTGTGACCTCTGGTGGACAACCAGTCTTTACATCCTCGACAACTTCACCATAGGACCCATCGAGTTCAACAGAGATAGACGACGATCAAGGACAGCTATGCGTAAATATATTGCATTTCTAATCTGAATGAGCGGTAGTCAGGGTGCTAGTATTCGTATTTCCGTGAGCATAGCTTCCAAATGTAACAATGATAGTTGAACTCCCTTTCCCTCTCTTTCATCCCTCATCTTTTATAACCAAACGGTAATGCTTTGTTAGTCCACTAGGGACCTGTTTTCATTGTATTACGTTAGTAATCAATAACCTATACCGTGTGTGTTTGTTTATGTATGTGTTATTATTTAGTTAGTAAATAAATAATTAAGCCAATTTGTGTATTGCTGATTCATCAATAAGGTTAGGGTTCTTGCAGATATCAAGGAGTATGCGACTGTCACATGTGCTCCTTCTCCGGCCTCTAGGTCACCAGGCTGCTCGTTGTGGCGCACACCTGCCACCATCATTATGCGCACCTGCACATCTTCAGACTCACCTAGACTCCATCACCTCCCTGATTACCTTCCCTATATGTGTCACTCCCTTTGGTTCCTTACCCYGGTGTTTTCCTTACCCAGTTTTTGTTTCTATTCCAGTGTCATGTTTGTGTTTCTTGTTTTGTATTTAGTTGCATTTATTTACTAAAACACTCACTCCCTGAACTTGCTTCCCGATTCTCAGCGCACTCGTTACATAAACACGCCTCACCTAAGGGAAGCATCAGGGAGTGTTTTTTGTGTCAGGTGGAATGATGTTGGGTCTGGGAGCCGCTACGGGCTCCTCAGCCGGTTTGCCGGGCTTCTCAGCCGGTTTGCGGGGCTCAGCCAGCTCGCCGGGCTCCCCTGCCTCCTCGCCGGGCTCCCCTGCCTCCTCGCCGGGCTCCCCTGCCTCAGCCGGTCTGTCGGGTTCCCGCGACCCAGCCGGCAACAGGTACCCGCGCATCAGCAGGGGTGACTGGTCCGCTCCTGATTGCTGGGATCGTCCCTTGAGTTGGCGTTCTGCGGCTGGAGCCGAACGCGCCGGGGAGAGGGTACCGTCAGGTATGCTTTCTCTCCGGCGCTCTAGGTCGCCATGCTCCTGCGTCTCAGCTGGATTGACAGGTTTCCCGTGCCTCAGCAGAGGTGACCGGTCCGCTCCTGATCCCCGGGATCGTCATTTTGGTTGGCGTCCTGCYGCAGAGACCMRACATCGG
The DNA here is from genome assembly GCF_002910315.2 of Salvelinus sp. IW2-2015. Lineage (NCBI taxonomy): Eukaryota > Metazoa > Chordata > Actinopteri > Salmoniformes > Salmonidae > Salvelinus > Salvelinus sp. IW2-2015. The sequence continues at coordinate 46,629,689 of NC_036853.1, forward strand.
GGAGGGGGTACTGTCACGTGTGCTCCCTCTCCGGCCTCTAGGTCACCAGGCTGCTCGTTATGGCGCACACCTGTCACCATCGTTACGCGGAACTTCAGACTCAACTGGACTCCATCACCTCCCTGATTACCTTCACTATATGTCATTCCCTTTGGTTCCTTACCCAGGRGTTTTTGTTTCTGTTCCAGTGTCATGTCTGTGCATTGTTTGTGTTTCTTGTRTTGTATTTAGTTGCGTTTATTTAATAAATCACTCACTCCCTGAACTTGCTTCCCGACTCTCAGCGCACTCGTTACAGTGACATTCAGAATGAGACTGATGAGGTAATGATTAATAAACGGCTGTTATTGATATATAGATATCTTTAGAGTTTAAGTCGGGAGATAGTAACTCGTTAAACAACTTTTCCCATGGTGCCCCAAATTCCTAATYAGTTAATGGTTACATGATTAATTTAATTGAGTAACAATTAAACATAGTTATTTGATTCAATAAATAACAGTCATCACATTAATGATAGTTACGTCACGACAATTAAGAGTAGGCAAAGTGATTGCGTCAGCCGGAAATTATACCAAACATTTTACATTTGCAACATTTGATGTACAGTCACATTCACCGTGGTTTTCTGAAGCTTGCTATAGAGTTCAAAACTGGCGATGCCTCATCACGATCGTTTKAAATGATGGGGAATAAGCATCGTCAATAAGCATCATCACTATCTTTCCTTTGCGGTAACTCAAACTGTCGTGATTACCAGCTGAGAAACTTTTATGAGTTTATTTTACTCCTGGCTCAGAGTTTGTCTGGGCAGTGTCTTAACATCATCCTTAAACCTACTCTGAMATGTTTTCTGTTGTTGTTGTCTTAAAACAGGTTTTAACAGGASTCCTAAGACCTTTTCTGAGATGGTTTGTGGATAAGGCCCTGTTCTTGATKKATTTTGTCTTWAGTGTGGGACCATGCCTTTGAATGATCAAACAATTAATGAGTCAAGTAATCAAATCAACTAACATGTTTACATAGTACTCATAACAATCCCTCATTGCCCAATCAGAAGATGCTCCATAGCAGGGTGCTCACATCAGATTTCTTGATCCAACATCCTCTCACTCTGTATCTCTTACAGTCAGTAGACATGGAGAATGGGAAGCCTGATCTGCTGCTAGTCAAAGAGGAGACGATAGAGGACGGACCAGAGAGCATTAACCTGCTGAGTGGACTAAAGATGGGAGAGCAAGGTAAGGAAGACATACAGTTTATTAGGTAAACCACCCCATTCACAAAATGGTTTGCTCCTACAGACAGTGATTCACGTGGCCGTGGCWTGCTATATAAAGCAGGTAGACAGGCACCGAGGCATTCAGTTACGGTTTGATTGAACGTTAGAATGGGAAAAATGAGTGACTTAAGTGTGGTATGATTGTCAGGCCAGGTGCGCCGGTTCCAGTATCTCAGAAACATCCGGCCTCCTGGGCTTTTCACGCACAACATTGTCTAGGGTTTACTGAGAATGTGCGACAAAGAAAAAACAGCCAATCAGTGGTAGTCCTGTGGGTGAAAAAACGGCTTGTCGAGGGAGAACGTCAAGAATCGTGCAAGCTAGCAGGCAAAAAATGCTGCAGTACAACAGTGCTGTGCAGAACYGCATCTCGGAACGCACAACAGGCTATTACAGCAGATTACCACACCAGGTTCCACTCCTATCAGCTAAAAACAAGAAGCGGCTCCAGTGGGCATGCGATCACCTACACTGGACAATTGAGGAGTGAAAAAACATTGGCTGGTCCGCCGAATCCCGGTTCCTGTTGCGTCAGGATTTGGCGTAGGCAGCATGAATCCAGGGCCCCATACTGCCTGGTGTCAATTGTACAGGCTGGTGGTGTAATGGGGTAGGGAATGTTTTCCTGGCACGTTAGGTCCCTTGATGCCAATTAAGCAATGTTTGTACGCCACAGCGTATCTGTAGCTGTTCTGGAGGAAGAGGTGGGTCCAACCCGGTACTAAATGGGTGCACCTAATAAACTGGCCAATGAGTATATAGCCTACATATAYGAATAGATCTTCAATGGGAATAGTAATGRGCCTTTTAAAAATATTTGTTTATATATCGTTTATTCGCCGTTAGTCAGCACCTCCTCTCAAAATACGTTTTCTGGGTGTGCTGCAGCTCATGTTTTTTATTCTACATAATGTATGAACTTGACCAGGTAATTGACTCAAACGCCATATGTAGAGTTTTCTCTGCCATGTTTGTAAAGTCTATTTTCTAACCTCTTCCTTCAGGTGGTTGGCTGGAGGCTAACAGAGGAGACTGGCCGACCATCTTGGATTCCCAGACCCAGACGGGTGCAGCCAAGGGCCCAGGGGACGACATCACTGAGCAGGCCAGGACCAGAGGCGACATAGTGGAGGTCAGTGGATGGGACAGCGTTCTCAACTCTGGGCTGGTGAACAACCCTGTTAACCACAACCAGAAACAGACAGTTGAACACAGAACAACAACCAAACTTAATCTCCATGACAACAGACTGGCTGAGACCAGGGCGAGGCGTAGATTTGGAGGTGTCCGTAAGCGGCAGGAGAGAACAGACTCCGACTTGGCTAGCGATGCTCCGTCCTGCTCCTATAGTTGTGATTCAGAGAGACTGATGGCATCTCAGGTTAACCCCCTAACAGGTGCTGCCTTCAGCCTGCCTTCTATAGGATCTATCAACTGGAACATGGACCCTGGGACAACACAGACACTCCCTGGCCGTCRTCCTCACACTCTCCTAATGTTAAACCAGACCTCAGACAATGCCAGTGCCTCAACACTAAATTGCTARACAAGCCCATTGACAAATTACAGCAGTAGAGATGGAATCTGTGGGAAACCCTTCAGTTTCCCCAAACAGGTAGAGATTCACACAGGYGAGAAACCYTTTGGCTGCCAACTGTGCCGGGCCAGTTTTTCACACTTGTTCAACCTGAAGAGGCACCAAAGGGTCCACACAGGGGAGAAACCCTTCAATTGCCCCCAGTGTGAYAAGAGGTTCTCCCACCAGCACCAGCTGAAGATGCACCTGAAGGTCCACACGGGAGAGAGGCCGTTTGCCTGTACACACTGCGGGAAGAGGTTCTCAGAGAGGAGCTACCTCAGGATACACCAGAAGAAAATGCACACAGCCCATGTATAGAGTATAGTGACTTGTAATGTAGTACTAGTTAGTTTGTAGTTAGTTATGTTGGTTTAGGATGTAGTAGGAAACTGGATGAGGTGAACTGTGGAAAGAATGATTATGATGTGGCAGAGTAGATGATATGGTGATGGTTGGTGTGATGGTGTCTGTAAAAATGATTCACTAATGAAAAGTGACAACCATGTCCTGTTGTTTTATAATGAGATGATAGTGCCTTAATTCAGGTTTATTTGACATGAAGCAATGTGTAAATATGTTCATATTTAGTWATTTTTGTGTTTTTAATATTTACTTTATCAACTCTTTTGTTTTTGATAACATCAAGTTTTTTATTGCAAATGTCAAGCACTTTAGAGCCAAGGATTTGCAGATCGACTGACAGGTTAACACTTTTAGGCTTAGCCAGCTTTTGTTTGAAAAATGCATCCGGACACAGTACAATCTTTTTGGTTTCACCTTTGGTATGCTAATTCCAGATCCTTTGAGAACAAATTTCAGTCGTCGCCTGAAGCGTGAGAGGAATGGGAGACAAAGGAATCCAACAGTGCTGAGGCAGAGGCTCGTAAAGAGGACGACTGGCTACTATTCTGAACTGTGTGTGGTGCGCTTTCTGGGCCCAGAGCTGCTGAAGCATCAGCCAAGTGGGTGTTACACAGAGTGGATGAGGGGAAAGGCTTACCCTTTACAAGATCATCAGCAGACACCATTCTCTGACCAGCTCTCTCTGATCAAGCCATGAACTGACCTCTCCATCTTCAGAGGATGCCGCTTTCAAAGACTTGGTTGACCCGTCATGATATATTGCGTGTTGTTTTTTTGCTCTTGAAGCGCTTTGAGATTCTATGAAAAGTGCTCTAGAAATGTAATACATTATTATTAATGCTGAACCTTTTACAAAGTATTCTAAAATGAATTGCGTCAAAGCGATGTGTACCAGATTTACAGAAAAGTAAATATAGTGAAGTTATTCTACTCATCACATGTATTGTTTTGTGCAATAAAAGTAATGTACTTCACGTTATGTGAGTGTATGACCATTTTGTTGAAATTAAATACCAAATTGACTGTGATTGACTTGGTTATTTTTTTAATCATTTCAGGGACTGAGTTTCCCTTATGTCAGTCGAATCACACATTTTGATTTTTTTTTTTACTCCAATGGCTTCATATTGTTAGGTACTTGAATCACAGTGTTAGAGATGGGCTTGACTGTGGTTAACATTTTATAATATCATGTCTTGTTTCTGTGTCTCAGTAAAGAGTTTCTTATATAACCTTTACATGTCTTCTGTTATTTGTGTTTACAGTCTGCGCAGTCCGAGGACCTGCTGATATCCGGTGTTGCTGGGGGAGAGACTGGACCTCTGAAGCGGCTGGTTCACAAACCCTGGCGCCAGATTAGAACTCTGGATCAGGAGCCATCGCTCTTCCTTCCCGAGTCAGAACCAGGACCGAACAGTGAGGGACAGACACTCCAGCACAATCAGTGGACAGGGGGARTGAACAACCTCAGTCCTGGTGGTCATCAGAGAGACAGAGGCTCCAGTCAGGGATCCAGCCTGCAGCCCAGACTTTTCTCTTCACAGTCTCAGTGCAGGGATGAAGCAGGGCCTGATAGAGATAGACCCTCCTGTTCCTATGATACAAACACCACAGTATCCATGATGAACAGAGCAGGTCACCCTGGGCTTCAGCCTTCACACAGAGTGGTGGGAGACCCCCCTGGTGGGAGTCTAACAGGAAGTCTGTCTTCTCCTTCAGGATCTTGTATAATGCCTGGTGACTGGGTTCATAGAAAGCCTGGGTCTAGCCTTCCTCAGTTACCTCAGGGTTACCCCACCAATACAGACAGGGTCAGGATGGGTGTTCACAACGATAGGTACCTAGCCTATAACACAGCACACAATCCCAACAACACCCAAACAATGGCTAGAGGTCAAGGAGGGAGCTCAAAGACTAACCACCTGAGGGTGACTCCTGCTTCTACCTCCTCTGGTGTCATTGGGTCACAACGTGGGAGGCTGAGCGTTAGGACAGACGCTGATAAGCCGTACGCCTGCCCCACGTGTGGGAGGCGCTTTGCTAAGGTGAAATATGTCAAGCAGCACCAGACCGTTCACACCAATGAGAGGCCCTTCAAGTGCAAACTATGTTACAAGAGCTTCTCCCGCCTGAGTAACCTTATCAGACATAGGAGTGTTCACAACGAGGAGAAATCGTAGCAGTGWGGCTTGAGACATACACAGGGAACCATTTTTTAGCTGAAATATTAAAGTTATGTAAAGTAGTGCCAGGCTGTATATCATATTTTACTATATACCGGTATTGATGCATGGACTGGTTTGAGTTTTTACTTTGTATAACGGTGTTTCAATGTTTGGTTTGATAAACGTGTTAAGCCACTCTGTTGAGTGTAATGTCCGTTTATAGTTTATTCCGTTTGCTACTTGAGTTGTCTCCCTCAACTTCCACACACCAAGTCCTGCACTCGGTGACACTTAATGAGAGCATTGCTGCTACCACAAGTCACAACCACTTACAGTGACAGTCTGCGTGGTCAATGCTGCAGCGCATTCTATAATTGCACTATTAGTTTGTATCTTACTGACTGCAAACAGTTATTTTGTATTTTCTTAGCAAGCTGTGGCTAAAATAAATCGTTTTAGCTAATGCTAATCGCTAGCGAAATGTACCTAGTCAGAGCAAACGTAGCTATCTAGCTAATACAGCCMGATACCTGGTGTAGGCCTAGGTCAGCATGTTTGTGCAACGGTATATCCTAAATCAGAGAGGAATAGACAAAGCATAAATATTTTATCTACATCCAAGCTACAGTAATAGAAAACATTTAATGTAACATTAATTAGGGTTCAATGGGAAACACTGATTCCTACCCTGTCACAATAACCCCTCCCTGGCTTTTTCATTCGTTATGTCAACCACTGCATTCAGAGTGACCACTATATTCCAGCTTTTGGTTGACGTTTCATTAAACAGTTTAAAACCATCAGAATGGACAAAGCAAAGCCCCATTTAAAAAGGGGCTGCAGGGTAGCGTTGGACTAGTAACCGAAAGGTTGCAAGTTCGAATTCCCGAGCAGACAAGGTACAAATCTGTCGTTCTGCCCCTGAACAAGGCATTTAACCCACTGTTCCTAGGCCGTCATTGAAAATAAGAYTTTGTTKTTTAACTGACTTGCCTATTTAAAAAWTAAACACTTAAAAGCCCCCCCATAATAAGTGATAAAATGTTAATGACAAATCATGTCCTATTTATACGTTTCCATCTTATTTGTTTGTCATTTAGAATTAAACATTTTCTTCGAACCGATAAGGTTTCTGTTCTGCCACCGATAGGAATCTAGCCAACCATTCTTTTAAGGCAATTTACGGCTTTGAGTTTGAAATGTTTTCAACTAGATTCCACAAACCAAAGTTCAAAAATTGTCTCTATCATAAAAATGCCTTGAAACGTGCTTTGGTCTAATTAAGGATTAGGACACTAATGCTTAGCGTTAGGGTTAGGTTTGAAAATCAAATGTAAGAGAAATAGGCAGCTTTTCAAACCATAATATGACTTTTGAAGCTGTGTACGCTAGTGAAGGACCCCTTGAAATATACTAATTGTGAAAAGTTTGATGTATAACGTAATAAGCTTAACCGTATGTCAATGAACAGCAACGCATACCTTTTTTTCATTTTGCCACACCCTTTGAGCTATGACGCCAACCAATAATATCCTTTCTCTTCAGTGAAACGAAAGTAAACAGTGACCAAGAACACAATACATTGTMTTTAATTGATAGACGTTTATTAACGACATGGAACTCAAAATTTGACTAATTTAATTGCCCCGCATCACATACTTACCCCATGTAGTCTTTCATTCGCGTTGGAGACGGGACTTGGTTGATAAGGGTTATCTAGGTAAGGCTAGCTACTTTACCTGCTAACAATGGCTAACTGTATGGTTTTTCACACTCAAATAGCCTCCATCATGGAAGTGCTAGCGAATGCAGCCGTGACAGATATCTGTAAACTRGTAGACGACGACTATGCAGTGTTTCGTTTGGAAATAACTCAAAGCCAGAAAGAAAACAGGGSATTGCGGAGGAAACTACAGCTACTGGAAATGAAGATGGCACGGGAGCGCGCAGAGAGGACAACGAGAGAGCGCGTTCTCGCCAGTCGTCCCAGTAGTGTCAAGATCCTCGACCGATACAGAGGAATGGCAAAAGGTACTTTTTGCAGAAGACTGCGGGGCKTGTCGCCCGGTTCCCTTCAGCACTTACGTTCCGATGTGTTACCCAGAACTGGGTCTCGGTCAGTTTTGGGATAGTAGGCAATACTTCCCCTGATTACTAAGCGATTTTGCACCATTTTTTGTATTTTACCAGCAGGCAGATCAAWTAAGAACAAATTARTCTTGCACAAAGACAAACACTATTCTAAKCAGATTCTTGATTTAATGAATTTCATATTACTTTATACAATTAAATAATGTTTTGCATGGAACATAATACATTGATCGATAAATATAATATCAAGAAGTTATGACAAGTGTTACCTTACATCCTTGCCAATTGTAGARGGCCAATAGTGTACAATATAGTGTTGAGTATTTATAGTACATAACTTAACCACCCCTTTTCCCCCCAATTACTCTCTTACATGAAGGACATCTCACTGGAGGCCACAGGAGCTTTGTGAAGCCAGCGGGACACAACGTGTGGAGAGATGACCAACCCATATCTATAGATGAGGGGAGTGGAACCTCAACCCAGCATGTTATCGTGATAGAGGTTAGTGTCATAGTGTGCCATAAAACATTTAAGGACAGCAAATGTGGCGTGTTTGTTTAAAAAAAAGTTCCCCTCAGCTATTCACTGTCTTACATGTACATCCTTATTTATCTGCCATAGGGGAGCTTGTGAGACTTCCCTATGAAATTGTTATCCAATTCAACTCATGTACCAATAATAACCTCCTCTCTTCTTGTGTCAGTCTGCAGATGCAGAGGCTGCAGGTCCTGGGGTCAAGCWGGAGAGGTCTGAAGGAGAGGAGGACCCAAGGCACAGCAGAGACATCCAGACTGGAGCAGCGGCTGGGGTAGTGCCCCTTGTAGTTAGGAAAGACCTTGCCGCCGCACCCCAGGCCAGGACACGACGCAGCATCACAGAGGTCAGTTCAARGCCATCCTCGAGACAGACCCAGAGACTAACTTTAACACACAGGCTCTTACACACAGGATCTGACCACAGATCAGACCCAGAGAGATTGGGGCCGGGGAGACTGGGCTGTCCTCCTGTTCCTGGCTCAGAGTATTTACCACTATTTCACCAAAGCCAGAGGATGGTTCATTCCCGTAGAGATGGTGGTGGTGACGATCTGTCTTGTTCTGACACTACAAAGATGGACCCTGMCAACATATCCTTAGGTTTAGAGCAGAGATGGGCAACTGCCGGCCAGCATATCAATTTCCAAAAACGGATAAATAAAATAAAAAATGCTAACTCAGTCTGGGTCTCAACTTAATGTTGCGATTTAGAATACACAAGATGCAATTTCGAAATTTGGTTGTGCATCAGCAGTTTCTCTTATGTCAGTCACTGACAGCCGCTTAATCAGCCAATGTCAGCTGACATTTTTAAGAGTGGACTAAGATTGGTAAATTACTCCAGCCAGCTATCTAAACGTGTAGCAATCATGGTCAAATTACCAATTGGCATTGAAATGTAGTTAACAATTTGCAAATCTGTCTCTCCACCCCATCGCAAAATGTGTAGAGTCAGGATCGAGACCCAGTGTCCACGTCAATGGTACCATTCACACAGCCCTGTCGTCTTCATTTCGATATTGAACTACAATTTTCATTGTTGTCAGCGAAAAGTAAGATTTCAGTTGATTATGATATCATCGATGATATATAAAACATTAGGAACACCTTTGCACCCCCTTTTGCCCTAGAACAGCCTAAATTTGTCTGGCATGGACTCTACAAGGTGTCGAACAGGGGGTTGGCCATGTTGACCACAGTTGTGTCAAGTTGCCGGTTGTCCTTTTGGTGGTTGGACCATTCTGATACACATGGAAAACTGTTGAGCATGAAAAACCCAGCAGCATTGCAGTTCCTTGACACTTAAAAACTGGTTGCGCCTGGACCTACTGTCATACCCCGTTCAAAGGGACGTAAGTATTTTGTCTTGCCTATTCACACTCTGAATTGGCTCA